>NC_068989.1:20130000-20136672 GCF_001194135.2 Octopus bimaculoides
TTATAAAATAGGAATCTGGAAAATTTTTTGGTATTATTTATTCAACATTACACATGTTTCATTTACTAATAGGAATCACAAAATTGTACATGTTGGATAAAAATATAAGATATTTTCCGATTAGAAATTCTTCAGGCACAGAATCAAATAATGTTATTTCCTCTTACAAATTCTTAAGACTCTTTCGACCCACTGTTCATACCATATGTCTCCAGCTTCAATTTCCCATTTCTGGCAAAGATTCCAGTTAAAACTTTTACTACTTAGTCATGTCTCCATTTCCTATATTCTTCCTGTGCCAACTTGGGGCATTCTGCAACAATGTGCGCCGCTGTCTCGTTCCAAGTTCCACAAACTCTACATTTTTCACACACATTCTCCCCATATACATCTTTCCTCAAGTTGTTTGTTTTTATCGCTTGATCCTGGGCTGCTGCAATTAGGCTCTGATTCCTTTATTAATTGCCCTTTTAAAAACCAAGCCCAGGTTTTTGTTCCACATATAACTTCAGTGGCTCTCCAAAATTGACCATGCAGAGGTTTCTCTTTAATCAGTCTGACGTGCTCTCTTTCAATTTCATTCTTGTCCTTTTCTCTTATTCTATACTGGATTATCTGTCCCTTATTCACTGTCTTTAGTAGCTTCTCTGTACTGTTCTGTAAATATTCTAGTAGGTTTTCTTTCCATCTGTACACATTCTTCCACGCAATTAAGCCTCTTCCACCCTGGTGTCTCTTCAGGTACAGTCGATTGATATCAGCTTACGGATGGTGGGTTTCATGCCTTGTCAACAGCTTTCTAGATTTTCTGTCAAGCTTCTGTGTGTAATCTTTGGACCAGACTACAATTCCAACTCCATGTCTGATTATCTAAATGCTCTTGCAGTTATTGCTTCAATAAACGTTTTTGAATTCAGTTTTGACTGCAATAATTTTCTCATTCTCCTTGTATACTCTCTACTAGTAATTTGTTTCATTTCTTCATGTTTTATTTCATCTGCTTCTAATATTCCTAACTACTTATACCACTGTCCTTTCTTAACTGTTTTCATTGTTTACCCATTTGACATTTTATTACCCTGGCTTCCTTCAAATCATCCTCGTTTCATTTTCAACATAACGCTCTTTTTGATCACAAATTCCTTATCTACGTCATCTGAACAGCATGTTGAAGACTTTCAAGCTGTTTCTCACTTTACGCATAAATTTTTATATCATCTATAAAAAGGAGATGGTTTATCCGACTTATTTTCCCAAATCGTAAACTATTTTGACTTGTCACAATATCAAACTAAGCGGTATCATAGCCAGTACAAATAGTAATGGAGATAAGCTATCGCCTTGAAATATTCTACGACTGATGTTCACTTTCCCAAATCGTTGTTTTCCTTCAATCAGTTCAATATTCCAATGTTTCATACTTTCATTAACCATTTTCACCATATTTTCTACCACTCCAAACAAGCTCATTGTTTTACTTATCCATGTCATATGCGGTTTTGTAATCTAACCTTGCTACATTCAGTCCCGTCAATCTGCGTCTACAATTTCTAATTATCTCTACTTTGTTTCCTGTATCCTTTCTGCTCTTCTGGAAGTAGATTGTTACTTTCTAGATGATTATATAGCTTTTCCATCAAGATACCACTCATAAGCTTCTACGTAAGTTATAGGTTATAGGTCGAAAATTTGATACCAAGTTACTTTTCAGCGATCCTTGAGACATAACAGCCTTCGTTCACTTATCATCCACGTTAGGACGTGACCAGGCTGCAGGTACTCATCCAGTTGTGCAGCGATCCTTTCGTGTAACTGTGTAAAGTTCTTCAGCCAGTTGCTTTGTACTCCATTCCGGGCCAGACCCTTTCCAATTTTTTATATTTTTAAACTTTAGTCTCACTGATGTCCTGCAAACAACTTGCACATGCAAGTGCTAACAGTGGAGAACTCCACATACCGGAAGCCAGCAAGTGTATGGGGTCATCAGGAGAGAATGCGCACCGTTTCGGGGCCTACCTCTCGATGGCATCAATGCGAACCGGCCCCCCTCACTGATATGAAGCCTCGCTTGCTAGATCAACTGGTTATTAAATAAAGTTCAATATTTCTCTAGCCATTGCTCATCGTCTCTTTTTAACCAAATCCAGTGGCTAGCCTTCTCCACTGTAGTTTGGATATCGGTCATGGTGCTATTTACCTTACGATGAGTTAGGCCTAACGATAACAACAGTCGTCTCACACTCTGTCCGACAAACCCTCTACATCTGACAAACCCTCTACATCCGACAAACCCTCTACATCCGACAAACCCTCTACATCCGACTTCGATTGGAAATGCTCCGCTTTCCAGCCTGCGTCTTCACATTCGTTGAGGAGGTTTACATAACGGTCAATCTTTCGAGCCCGAGCAGCGTCCATATTATCTTCATGAAGAACCGTTAACTCGGCTAGATTCACAACTTTTTTTCCTTCACACCACATTAAAATGTCCGTTTTTTTCGTAACTGGGATGGGAAAGAGTCCCTGACACCCTGGTAAATCTGCAGTCACCTACCAATTGCCGTTCCACTTTTCATCTCTCACAGGAAGTTTCTTGCTCTTCTTTAAACGAGCGCACGAAGGTAATGAAATCTCTAGATCGATTCTGATGTCCTTTGTCTTGGTACAAGTTGTCTTTGCACTTGTGTTAGCCACTCTGCACTTTCTTAATGTCTCACCGGCCGGTTCCACAGTTATCCATAAAAATTTTACTTTCTTCTGCATCAGAAATCATTTCCTGATATGACTCCCCCTCTATTTCCCCCAAAAGACGCTTTCTATTTGATTGGAACCGTTTATTCTGTTCAAAGCAAACACACCTTGCTTGCCGTGCGCGACACCTTCACTGTTAACAGTTCTGGTCTCGATAGCGCAGTACTTTTATCGTGACCCCATCACTAGGCGGGTTACTAACCAAGGCTTCCACACCTACCCTCGTATAAACTGTTTTCAGTTCCAGCCTCATTCATGTCGTTGTATAATACCTTGTATTTGACATTTCCACTCATGAGGATTCTGGTGATGAGGTGACGCAACCACTTGTGTTTTTATTGCGACATCATCTCTTGAGGGGTTGCCGATCAAGGCTAAAGGGACATCCTCATCCCACGAGACAGATTTAATCTTGCCGGACGCCGACCTGGTATTTCAAGGTCTCGGGGTTGGCTTACAGACACTACACCTTGTCCAACGGTGACCTGAAAGTAGTTGTGGTTAAAGGTAACGTTATTCATCCCACGTCGAGACGCCACAACCCAGGACATATTATTCGTATTAATATTATTTGCTTGTATTGTTACTGTCAGTGGTGGTGGTAGTACTATTGTAAACTGTACTGTTCCGTTTAGCGTTATTGCTTTTCTTATTATTTTTCCATGTACTGGCTATTTTTGCTATTTTCTGTAGTCACGATGGCTTTGTAGTCATTGTTGGTTTTTATTTCTATGATCGTTTTTGCTGCTGTCGTGGTCGATTTTGTCCTTGTAGCCGTTGTGGTTATTGTTTAGAGTGCTTTCTGTGATCTTGGAATATAGACTGGTAGTGTTCAGCCTGTTAGTTTTGCTGGTCTTATCTATATGGGGGAGTCATTCTGCGAGGCGGAACTGGGTGTGTGAAATGGTTTTGGTTTGTTATGTCAGGAGGAGAGGGGATTAGCTTGGCTGACTAGTCATATATGTGTCCTGGCTCATTATTCTAATGGGCTTAGAAGCTGATTGATTCATTCAAAACTACTGTTTGCCAAATCATCATCATCATCATCATCATCATCATCATCATCATCATCCTCGTCGTCGACATCGTTATCGTTATTATTATCATTATTATTATTATTATTATTATTCATATACACACAACAGATAAGAGTGTTGGAAAAGAAAAATCCCTAATATCAGGCTATTACAAGGAACCATAGGGCCAAGAACCCTCTTAAGTATCCTAGTTACTTAAGTATCCTAATTACTTAAGTATCCTAGTTGTCCCTAATAACATTGTTTTCTGGAGCTGTACTAGACTAGGCTTTATGCCTATTTCCTCTATCCATCTGTTCAAATCTTTGGGGATAGTTCCTAATGCACCTATAACTACTGGAATACATTTTACTCGCACTTTCCATTGTCTCTGTAATTCAGTGGCTAGGTCCTGGTACTTTGCTATTTTTTCTATACCTCACATATTGATTTTTTCATCATTTAGGACTGTAAAGTCAATTATCTGGTACTTTCTATTTTTTATTTGCTACTATTAAATCAGGCCTTCTAGCTTCTATTACTCTGTCAGTCTGAATGTTAAAGTCCCACAAAATTTTTTATTCCTTACTTTCTAGTACTTTACTAGGTTCATGTTCATACCATTTATCAGTATGGTGATATCCTAGCTTTCCACATAACTTCTAGTGGTTTACTCTCCCTAGGTTGTCATGTCTTTTCTTGTATCCTTCCTGTGCCAGGATACTACATTCACTTATTATACGAGTAACACTTTCCTCTTTTGATTTGCATAACCTACATTGGGAATTTACTTGGTTTTTGTCTATCTTGGCTTTTATCCAATTAATCCTTAATGCTTCATCTTATGCTGCTACTAAGAAACATTCTGTTCCCCTTTTTCAGCCTTCTTTTCTGCAACCATAACCGTGTCTTACTACTATGCTCCCCAACTACTTCTGCTCGTAATCAAAGATGCACATATCGTCAGCCACCAAAGGACGTGGTCAACTGGTTAAGGTCAAACAACTGACAAGCAAATCTGTGGTATTGAACAGAATATTTTCTGTAGCCCATCTTTTATACCAAGACAAAACATGTATATGACAACACTTCCAATCAGCTTAGATCAGAAGCCATGAGAGCCAGTGCCTGGTACTGCATCAGGGCATTTATCATCATCATCATCATCATGATAACCATCATCATCGTGGTGGTGGTGGTCGTTGCTATCGTCGTTAACGTTATCATCATCATCATTACTATTTTGGTTTTAATCGGTGGGTTTGATACAATCACTAGACAGTCATACTCAGCGCCCAAAAGGAAGTGATGATTAAAAGACGTTTGGATGTAATCGAAGGTCTGTGGCGGGAAAGCGGAAAGGATAGTACAAAAAAGCATTCATAAAATACAATACAGAACGTTTAATTCAAGTTGAAAGATTTTTTTCTATGAATGTGTTACTTGTCAATATAATCATTTGGATTTCTGTGCGATAAGGTTTCTCTGGGATGCTATCTAGATATTTTTGACATCTCTTTTTTATGGCAGTTTTTGATTTAAGATATCACATCATTTTTATTTCAATTTCCAGATTCTTATATTTACCGAGCTTGGCAAATTCCTTAACAAATATTCTTATCAGTGGGACACTTACAGCCATCATTTTACAAGTATTTTCTTTCCTGTCTTTAATGATTATGTCAGATTGATTATTCTGAATTGCTCTGTCAGTACTGACAGTAAAATCCTAGAGGATGGTAACATTTTCAACCTGGAGTGTCGACTTGATAGTGTTTACATATTTTTCAATGTAAATATTGTCCTACCTTACTGTGGCGATTTTTATATCCGTTTGGTATTAGCACAGGACAGCTTAAAACAAGATGGTCAATTGTGTCAACAAATTTCATGCAGAATCTGAATTTTGGGCCTGCATCGTTTTTAAGAATATTTGTCTGGTAATTTCTGGCAGCACTAGACCAAACTTTGGTCTTGTGCCGCCATTATGAAGAATTCAGTCTCTGCTTCAAATTCTGAATTACTCTGTCATTGATGGGTTGTTTCCTGCATTTTGGCCTCGAAGAATATATTGTCCAAGCATGAACTTCTGGTGCCACCATTCTTCAAGTTGCTTTCGTTCGTTCTTTTTAGTAGTGTGTTTGATTCTTTTTGCCTGCTTGGTAGCAGTAGTTTCAGGTTCTTCATAAATTCAGGATTAATATGAAGTTCCCTTACCAATTTACATGCTTTCTTGAGAACAGAATGTAACTTTTTGCTGATTTCATGTTCGTACACAAAAGCAATATCTAGCCTTTTGTACTAGATAGGTATATGTTCATTCCTATAGCAGAGGTTTTATGACAGAGTTCGAATAGTGTCATTATTCTTCCTCCGCTGATTCTAGATAGGTACAGAGGCAATGGTTCTTACCGATCCACTTAGGCTGGACCTCATGGACCTGGTGACAAGCTCAGCCGTCCTGATGAGGTCTAGCTGGTGTGAATATTTCTTTCTCTTGGCTACAGATGTAATTTTCTCACCTAAATTCTCCATGTCTTTCCCGACTTCGAACACAGAGTCCTTCTTTGCTCAAGTGCTGCTAATATCCGAGCCGCTGCGGTAGGCAGTTAAAGCCACGAACTTGACTAGCTTAAAATTTTTTGTTTCATACTGGAATCTGTCATATTGATATTGTCAATATGTCTAAAAGAGAAAAGAGAAATTTAAAATTTAGAGCATATCGCGTAATATTTCATTAGATCGTTTTCTATTTACTGTCCGCTAAAGTTTGTTCACAAATACTCTCACTGTGTGTGTGTGTGCGGGCGCGCGTATGCCTGTATGTATATACATACTCTGATACATACTCTGATACATACATACATACATACATACATGCACATGCACACACATGCATACACAT
>NC_068989.1:20137247-20137539 GCF_001194135.2 Octopus bimaculoides
ATATATATATGCATATATAGGGTAAATATATGTGAAGAAGAATGTATTGTTTATAATATTTGCGTAGGTGTTATTCTAAACAGCAGTAGTAGTAAAGTAAGGGAGGAGATGGCGGAAAGGAAGAAGAGATATCTCAAGAATTCAACCACTACAACCGTCCACAACAAGTCACTTTCAGGGCACTTGACCATTTAACATCCTACTACTGTCATAGCACTTCCTCCTCCTCCACATACGCACACACACACATATATAACCCTCCTCTCTCCTCCTTCTCTTCTCTCCTCCGTCT
>NC_068989.1:20137743-20145100 GCF_001194135.2 Octopus bimaculoides
CACACCACACTACACCACACCACACCACACACCACTACATCACATCACTTTACCACACACCACCATACCACACCACACCACACCACATCACACCACCCCGCACACACTAGCCCTGACCACTTCCAAGCACCCACACCAGCGCACACGCTAGCACTGACCATTTCCCAGCATTTACACCATCATCCACACATCTACACATGCACGCACGCACACGTCAAAGTCACCAGCCCCTTCCACACGCATATACACGCTCTCACATTCAAACGCACACGCACCTTCGTTTTGGAATCACCACTACTTTATTATCTCCCCTTCTTCCTAGCTCTCCTGTGTGACCCCTCTGTCCGGCATTTGCCATGATAGATCGCTAGCCACTAAAACGTTTCTATTTTCTCTCCCTCTTTATTTCTGTGTTCCTTTCTGTCGAAGAGCGTAGTCTCGAAACATAAAAGACTTTCTCACTTCCCGAGCGTTAAACTAATACATCTGTTTGTTGTTTACACATCCATCTTCGTCTTTGTTTTGTAAATTCTCACTATATATATGTGTGTATATTTATGTATGTATGTATGTATGTATGTATGTATGTATGTATACACCCACATGTACATATACACATACTCACACCCACCCACACACACAAAGTGTTTTGTGTTTCTGTTGTGCAACCTATGGTCAAAAGCATTCTAGCCGTGACGAACACAACTTTTTCGTAAGTGCAAGAAACCCAAGATAACAGCAATATTTTTTTCTACAAGAGACATGACTAATACTACATGGAGATCAGATGTCTATGTAGGGGCTCTTTTTCTTCGTTGACTCTCGGTGTCTGTGAGTATACCGGTGTAAACTGGTGTGTAGAGTTGCGTCTCTTTAACCAAGTCGTTGGATAATGATCGATAAAATATCTATTAGAGTGAGTTAAGTATTAGGGTAAAAACGAAGTTCTAAAACTCCCGAAGGTTGTACGCCAGCATAGCCACAGTCAATACCATATATCAGTTGAAGAAGAAAATAAGTACAAGTATGAAGTAAATGATTATGTATTGAATATAATAGAACATCTTTTAGATAATATGGCAAACGTTTTGCATTTATGTACATCAAGTGCTTTTATTAAATGTAATAAGCACTCAATTACTTAATGCACTCGTCAGAAACTATATAGTGGAACTTATTTTCATTTGAAATTCCATAAATTGTCGTGCAATCACAAAATGCTTGAAAATTTTTATGTCGTGAGCTGTTTCTGAAATAACTTAATGAGACAAATAAGCTAATACATTAGAGATACGTTTATTGCTTACCCATAACACCATATTAGAGAAGACAAGTAATTTAAGCGAAATATATTCGATGTTTACCAGTTTGAAATGATTGAATAGAAATGCAATGAATTTAATCTGAAGATATCGTTAATGAGAAAATATTTTAGAAAACACTGGCATTCCAAAAGAAAACTTCATTATCTTTTAACTTTTACTTGTTTCAGTCATTTGACTGCGGTCATGCTGGGGCACCGCCTTGAAAGTGATGTACTGAGGTCGGACAAATCGAAACCAGTATTTATTTTTAAGTCAGATACTTTTTTTAAAGCCTGTCGGTCTCTTTTACCGAATCGCTAAGTTACTGTAACGTAAACAAATCAACACCAGTTGTGAAGCGCTGTGTGTGGGGCAAACTCAAAAGTACACACACAAAAACATATACATACATGCATACATACATACATGCATATATTCATACATTAACATATGCATACATACAAACGTACATACATACAAACATATACATACATGCATATATTCATACATACATACACATACATACGAACATATACATACATGCATATATGCATACATGCATATATACATACATACATATATACATACAGACTCACAAACATACGCACACATATATACACATATATATATATATGACAAGCTTCCACGTAGTTTCCATATATCACACAGTGAGACTGAACTGGAAACTTGTGATTGCAAAGTGAGCTTCTTAATCGGAGAGCCACGCCTGCACCTACAGAGTTTTGGAAGAGTGTCACGGTTACGTGGTTTCAGGTTCGCTCCTCTCGCCCAGCAGATTGTGGCTGTATTAGATGTTGCGGTGGAATCCGAACATCTCCATTAATGGATAAATGGACGATTCTGAAATGTATAAATACGCATGCGTGCAGGAGATATCAAAAGGGTGTCATATGCTGGTGAGTTTGCAGTTGATTTTTTGTGTGCCATATTATATCGTTTATTGCTGTTAATGTTGAACCATCGTTGTTGAATTGTTATCTGGAAAAATTGTTATTTACGGACTTTGTTGAAAAATTGTTTGCCTCCCCTACGGGTGAAGGATTTGAAACTTTGAACTATTGCTTTTTGTGAACTGTTATATTGTCATGGAGGTCAATAACAACGGTGAGAAGAGAAACTATGCGGAAGTCACCAATGTGGTGTACAAAAATGTAAACGTGCCCAGAACGAACTTTCAGGCATGTTATACCATGCTCACAGTGGATGGGGGAGATGTTCGCATCTCACCACCAAGTGAATTCACCAATAAAGAGATAACAGGACCATCGTCTATAAATGCTTTGATGTAATGGAAAAAAAAAGATTGTAATATTGGAGAAAGAAAAAATTGAGAAGTGCCTCGGGTCACTTTGGAATGATATTACTTACGTGGCATGAGACAAAAGGTTTGCCTTCACAGAGGTGCGCTTTAAGGACGCAGAAACGGCAAGAAAACATTCAGTCACAACACTGACAGCTACAGAAGTAACATTGCTACCCTCGTGTCTGGGACGTAGAACGTCCCGAGTCAAAATGAAAGAAGTGCCGCCAGAGCTAGATATACGTTGGATTATTGCGGCGCTCTGGTATAGCAGAGAAGATAAAATCAATATTTTGCAAATTACACGTTCTGTCCACCCCACCCAAACTTACTGGGACAGAACGTAGAAATCCTGATTCAGGCCACACCAATGGACCTTGAAGAAATCCCCGATCGAACGGAATCGGGGATGAAACTATTTTAAAAATACAGGTCGAGGGGAAGAAGCCGCGCTGCTACAAGTGTGGAAAAAAGACCACATAAGAGCAGTATGCGGTGCCTCAAAAACAAAGGATGGCGATGAGTACCCCCATCCCTCGACTAGAAAAAAACAGAAAAAAAAACAGGAGAAGCGAAAGAAAAAAAGTGAAGCAAAAAAAAATTGAAGCCAAAAACAAAAAAGGAAGAAATAAGCGAAGATCCCTCCTCCGGCAGACGACATGAAGGCCGCCATAACGGAGGAGGAATTTCAAGAGGTGAAAAGGAAACCAAATAAAAGACAGTGTATGTCACCCACACCTTCCCAGCCCCATATACTCAGAAAAAATGAACCACATCACCCACAAAAATACCAAGACCCCCACCCCTTACCCATAAGGCCCCCACAGACACGAAGACACTGGTCAGATATAACAAAAAGGACATATACCTGGATGACATTATCACAAAACACCAACTATCCAAGGTATATTGTGTAAGCGGGTATGCCCGTATAGATCTTACATTATATTAACAATTGAAAGACAGAAAAGTGGGGGATATCTACAAAGTAAGTAAGCTACCGAAGCTCTTAGACTCGCCACCCTAGACCGAAGAAGAAACAAAGAAAGGTATGGAAAGGAAACAGGTAGTGACACTGAGGGTAATACCTCTTTAACCAGCAAAAGTAAGTTTCCTTTTTTACCTTTGGATGGCTGATATGAATGTCGGTTGCCTGAATGTACTTGTCTTGAGCTCGAAGTGGAAGCAGGCATGTTTTTGTGATGACCTCAGGTCACATAGACTGTATGTGATGGCGGCTACAAAGACCAAGCTGGACGACTTACGAACCTTCTCGGCACTCCTGAATGGCTATGAGAAAATAATGTCTCCTAGCCAGACCGGAGGTCGTGGAGGGGTAGTAGTGTTGCTCGTAAAAACTTGGTTCTGCAGACTAGAACAATTTTTGTTGATCCGGAAGGTGAGTTGATCGTTCTCGACTTGACATACATCGGTAAGGACCTGAGGTTGATAGGCATCTATGTACCCTGTGCTATTGGTAAACAAAACGATTTCTATCGACGCCTCGAGAACTTTCTCATGACGTCAAGGACATTAGTCGTGTTAGGTGACTTTAACGCTATTTTGGACGCACGCCTGGATAGCGTTGGCTCGGCATATAGGAAAGGATGCTTACGCCTCACCGGTTTGCTTATGCGTTTTCAGTTGGCAGATAGGTACAGACTGGAGCACTCGACTGTCCCAATGTGAACCTGGACAAATGGCAACGGGTCGCTAAGGTCTTATCTAGACAGAGTGGATGGAAGACAGTAATCGCGTACGCGGATGATGTCAAAGGGCAGCTACTTTGTGTGGAAAACGCCATCAGAAGATACGAAGCGGTGGCAGGAGCAAGTATTAATCAGGATAAGTCGGTCGGCTTGCAGTTTGGCACTTGAAGGAACAAGTCGATGTCATCCAAAAACGTCGTGGAATGCTAGGGTCCTGTTAAGATACTAGGGGTCTGGTAAGGTCCAGACCTCCCTATAGAGAAGAACTGGATGAGGTCACAAGCAAGGTAACAGCCCTAACCCATACCTGGTATGGAAGGGCGTTATCGCTGCTAGGAAGGGTGGAGGTGGCACGGGTAAAGAGCGGAAGGAGAAAAAGGAGACGGTGGAAGGAGAGCCAGCCACGACGGAGGAAGTAGCACCTTTGACAACTTCTACAGAGGTAAGTGACGGTGAATGGCAGGTTGCTGGGAGGAAGAGGAAAAAGAAAATTACTCGTTCTCTCCCTCCCACAAACAAAAAAAGCCAAAAATTACGAGACTTTACAAACAGGAACACACACGAATATTTAACAACAGAAACAAACGAAAAGAATAATAAAGAAGAAAAATCACAAAAAAACTGAGGTGACTACTCCAAGCAAAGTGAAAAAGAAAAACTTTGATAATTTATATTAGTTTTAAAAAATATTCAATGAATTTTCCTGGGTCGTGGGACTCCGGTGACCATCATTTCATCTTTTTCATTTATTAATCATACATTTTCTCATTCGATTTTTTCTTTTTTGACCCCACTTGTAATGTTCTGTATCGTACCCTCTTTGTGCAGTTCCTTGTGGATAATAAAGAATCAAAGAGTGTTGTATGCACAGCTATATATTATAGGGAGAGTCGTAGAAGCTATAAAGAAGAGATATCGTGGATTACGTGTTGGTGATTTGAACAGTTGGTGAATGAGTATACTATAAGTCCGCAACTACATTAAAACATCATAACAGTAGAATACATTTTCTACCATAAACTCAGTCGATCAAAGCTTTGTAAGTGTAGTTTGCTAAATGGAAACTGTGGGAAAGCTTTCAGAAGGACTCTTTCCCTTTTTAGGTGTTTGATTTAATCCGTTGGCTAGTTTATCATCATACCACCACCACTATCACCACCACCACTATCACCACCAATACAACCAGCATCAGCACCATTACTAGCACCAGCGCCATCACCAGCACCCCCCCACCACCGCCACCACCTATCTTGCTTTTGGCTTTCTTTAGTTGGATTCACTGTTGCACGCATTAAAACCCAGTGACCAGTCTGAGATTAAACTCGTCCCCTCTCGGTACCCTTTCCAGGGCCCTAAACAGTCATGGATGCTGGTATCCCTCCTCTTCCAAAGCCATAAAAAAACGTTACTCGTCTTTGTACCAGGTGGTAATGTAGGAATGCAACTTACACAATCATATATTGATGTTTGAAAGATATTTTACTTTGGCGAAAATACTAGAAAACAGAGCTCAAGTTAATATCATGGACTCAGTTATTGCAGTAAAGTTTTGCATTTTTTCTTTTTGCAAAGACGGATTTGCATTCCTGGAAGAAATCGAGAAGAAATTTAAATAATTTAATTAAGTTTTGATTATAATAAATTTAATAAACAGATTATAGTTAATAAACAGATTACAGTAGTGTTCGGCTTTTCAGAATTGGTTTCTTTGAAATTGAAAAACATAAATCAAGTCAAAGATGAGGCAGCTCCCTCTCTTTCACACACACACGCATACACTCACACACATACGCAGACACACACTCACAGAAACACAAACACATACACTCACATAAAACATACACATACATGTAGTGTAACGACCGCGGTTAAACTCTATATATGTATATGCATATGTATATATGTATATATACATATATATGTCTCTCTCTCTCTCTCTCTCTCTCTCTCTATCTCTCTCTCTTTCTCTTTCTCTCTCTCTCTCTCTCTCTCTCTCTCTCTCTATATATATATATATATATATATATATAATATGAATAATATATATATATATATGCATATATGGGTACAGAACGTCACCAACTGTGTAAACAACATGAAGTACGAAAACAAACGAGTTAAATACGCAAACAACGAGAGAAAAAATCGAAAGCAGGACAAGTAAACACAGGGAACGACCCTTCATCAGTTGTTGGCTGTATATATACTCCTCATTTTGAGTATTCAACGACAATATGAGTCTTCAGTGACAGTTGCTCCCATAAATTCCCAAATAAAATTTTGGATTTATGGAAGGTCAAAGTTAGGAACAAAAACAGAACGTGTGAGCAACGAGGGAAAGAAAAGAGAAACAGGGAGAGAGAGAAAAAGAGAGACAGACAGATAGAAAGCGGTGAAGGGAAGAAAAAGGGAATTAGAGAAGGATGGGGGAGAAAACAGTATAGAGTAGAGTCGCATCAAAAAGGTTAAGATAAACTTACTTGGAATTGGATGTGTGGCTTTCAATTAAATAATATATATATATATATATATATATATATATATATATATATATGTATGTATATATATATGGCTACAGGACGTCACCAACTGTGTAAGCAACATGAAGTACGAAAACAAACGAGTAAAATACGCAAACAACGAATGGAAAAAGGGAAAACAGGACAAATAAACACAGAGAAAGACCCTTCATCAGTCGTCGGCTGTCTATCTATTCCTCATTTCGAGCATTCAACTGTCAGGCCAAGAAAGAAAGATCATAGCTGGTCGAACACTGGTCACGTAGAAAGAAGAGAGAGGGTAGGTGACAGCTGGATAGAAGGAATAGAGAAATACTCAAAGAGACAGATGGAAAGTTACGGGGAGATAAACGAGGATCAAGAAAACGAAAAGAGGAAGAAAGTATGAGGGGGCTAAAAGAAACAAAATTTAGATAATACTTACTATAAGGTGAGCAAAAGTATACATACGCCGCTATATATGTATATATATATATATATATATATATATATATATATATATAT
>NC_068989.1:20150634-20151230 GCF_001194135.2 Octopus bimaculoides
ATATACTAGCAGCTAAGCCCGGTTTCACCCGGTCGGTTTGGATGATGTGGCTGTAAAACCTGCTCTGTGTAAGCATTCGACTTGTTTGGGCACGATTACGTTAAAAAACAATTTTAGAATGACATTTTTCTGTAAAAAAGCTAAAAATAACTGACCAACAAAAAAATACCAACCATGATTCAAAAAAATAAAAAAATTAAACCAAATACTAAGCGAACAAAGATGAACCAGCCCACTTCCGTTGCGCGCGCGCGCACACACACCACACAAACACACACACACGCGCACACACACGTATACACACACACGCACATACACATTCACATACCCCCTTTTACATAAACGCATATATTCACACAGAGTTGAAACGCTGTTTGATTTATTTTTTCAGCGTACAATTTTCATCATCCCACTACCAAGTATGACATCACCCCTTCCTTCCTTATTCATCTATCACCCCTTCCTTTCTCATTCATAAACACAAGAGTATTATTATAGTAGATTATCTCGGTAACCATGGGAGCTATGAAAAAATACAAAGCCCAGCATCACCACCGGATCATTCTACACATCTGTGTAATTTTTCGCGCAATTCC
>NC_068989.1:20151549-20153511 GCF_001194135.2 Octopus bimaculoides
TATACGGTTTATAGCTTAGATATAGGTATTATCTGTATAGAATACATCTCGTAGTGCTCAACAGATTTGAACTTGAACAGATAGAGGAGTAAATGTAAGGACAAATCACGTTAGGCAAGTCGATATACAAAAAAAAAAACCCATATTAAATACATTTAATACAAAAAATGTACATACGTATGCATATAATAAAGTTCGACTTAGAATGGAAAGTCCGTCTTACACAGAATGGAAAGTCCGTCTTACACAGAATGGAAATAATATCAGGAATTAAGGGGGATGAGTAGGAGTTTACGAGTCCAACAGCTGTTTCTGTGGGCTTGGTGGTCCAAAATAATGCTTGTAACTTGATTCTATGATCGGATACTACCAGCCTTCGTCTTCTGGGAAGAATTTTACATTTGAGGTGTTGACAGAATGGAGATTAAAGATGAAATGGTTTTGTGGAGAACTAAGTATATTAGAAAGATGAGTTGGGGAGGTGTTTAGATCGAGAGTAGTGGGAGGAGAAAATAGATTTTGGGGTTAGGGTTAGTAATGAGGCTAGTGAGAGTAGTAGAGGCTGAAGGTGAGAGGGAGGGTGAAGGGTGGTTTAGCTAGTATGCGAAAGATGACCTTTGTGTTAGTTTGTATGAAGGCTGTAGAGTTAAAGTTTGAGATAAAGAAACAAGGATGGTTATTATATTGTGAGAAGGTGGTCAAAAGTAGTTGTTAGTGGGACAAAGAAATTGGGTTGGTATTGGAGCGGGAGGAGTACGGAATTGAATAGAGGGGTGTGAGTAGGGAGGGAGTAGAAGTAGATTGGTTAGTTTTCAAAGGCGTGGGGCATTGTTAAGTACTTTTAAAGACTGGAGAGAGTGGGGAGACTAAGAGAGAGGAGTGAAGTAGTTGATTTGAAGAATTTGGAAGAAATTGGAGGTGTGTGTATGAAAGGGAGTAGGAGGGATTAGTATTTTTTAAGTAGTACGTTACAAGGCTGATTGTCTTGGCTTATGGTTTATTTGGTATGAAAACATTATGGGATTATATAGATTTGGCGAAGTGTGTGAAAGATGAGTAGTACCTGTGTTTACAAGAATGAAAAACAGAGAATCTATTAAGTAATGAGGAGTTATGAAGACGAAGAATGGTTAACGATTCTTTTAACTTACATTTGGCGATGTTTGCATTGTATGGGAACTTCGCTTATTATGGACCAGAATAGCATGGAATATTTTGGGATTTGAGGTCGTGCATATACGTTGCTAAGGAGGTTGACGATTTAGTATTTGAATGTGTAAGTCGAACTTTTTTATATGTATACATTTGTACATTTTTTATATTTAATGTATTTAATATTTTTTGTATATCGACTTGGCTAACTTATTTGTCTTTACATTTACTCCCATATATATATATATATATATATATATATATATATATATATAGAGAGAGAGAGAGAGAGAGAGAGAGACACTGGAGCTGGTAACTATTATTATCTTTTATGGTGGGTGTTGCTTAATTCGTCGACAATACAACTTGTAACTACTAATATCCTTTATTAAGATATTCTACTCCTCTGAAGACAGTAGTTGGCTTATATGGAAATCCTTCTTCAATGACCTATGTACCATGTGCACAACTATTCTAGAAATAGATGTAAGAGACTTTTTGCATTATTTCTTAATCCCTTATTAACAATCATTTACAATTCTGAACTTATGTTGGAATTATAAATTACATGCTCTAAAGTGATAACCTATGTTTTGCTCGTTCATTCATTTTTTTCTTATATATACCTACCTGGTCAGTAGATGAACCACTTATAGCCATTCTTTGCTAGGCAGCTACAACACCACTTTTATTTTAGTTGCACTTCAAGTCGGAGTTTTAGTGGTAAACCAACCCGAGCACTTATCACACATACCTATTACATCATTTCGTTAGACGAAATTCATTCATATATATATATATATATATATA
>NC_068989.1:20153995-20158998 GCF_001194135.2 Octopus bimaculoides
ATATATGAATATATATATATATACATATATGTATATAGACACTCACATATATATGCATACATACATGTGTGTATGCGCGCGCGCGCGCGCGCGCGCGTGTGTGTGTATATACATACCCTGCAGTATCTAGTGCACTGCTCTGCGTTTTGAGTTCAAATACCATTAAAGTCAACTGTGCCTTTCATCTCAGGAGTCTAAACAGAATAAAGGATCTGTGAAGCACTAATATTGATCTAATCAGCTAACCCCATCCCCCAAATTTCTGGCCATGCGTTTATGTTATAAATAATTATTTGAATCTATTGCAACAAGTGTTTTTATTATATTTTATTATATTCATTGTTACCATGTGGCTATGTGGTAAATAGCTTGCTTACCAGCCACATGGTCCCGGGTTCAGTCCCACTGCGTGGCATCTTGGGCAAGTGTCTTCTACTATAGCCTCGGGCCGACCAAAGCCTTGTGAGTGGATTTGGTAGACGGAAACTGAAAGAAGCCCGTCGTATATATGTATATGTATATATATGTGTGTGTTTGTGTGTCTGTGTTTGTCCCCCCAACATCGCTTGACAACCGATGCTGGTGTGTTTATGTCCCCGTAACTTAGCGGTTCGGCAAAAGAGACCGATAGAATAAGTACTAGGCTTCCAAAGAATAAGTCCTGGTGTTGATTTGCTCGACTAAAGGCGGTGCTCCAGCATGGCCGCAGTCAAAAGACTGAAACAAGTAAAAGAGTAAAAGAGTAAAAGAGTAATCAACTCAAAATTTAAAGCCTTTAATACCCTGTCAGTATCAAATTTATCTAATTCTATCATAACAAGATGTGTAGAGATAACTTTGTTATATGTCTTACTAGAATATGTTATAGCCATCGAACGTATTTTCATAATAGTTGACTCGTTCAGTAATAAACTTAAGTTCTCGTCTGCTCTGTCTGTAATCGAGTTCTCAAAATGAATAATGATTATGTCTTTTTAATCCCTGCATTCTTAGTCTGGAAATCATTTTGTTATTATAAATAATGTTTTTCGTCACTCGGTTAGATTTTTCCCATTCATTATTGTGCAATGGCAGCTCGTAAACATGGCGATACTCTCTTCAAGCTAGTTGTGTCGTTGCGTTTAGGCGTAATATATTTTCATAGGAATGACACTAATATGCTTTTATGATTTCATACGTGTAATAAGATCTCACTTATTTGCAATGGCATCCCACTTGCAAAATTCAAATATTTCAATGAAATATTTCTTTCAACTGCAGTTAAATATCTTTAAAAAGGTTATAATTCATTACATGCTGATTTTGTTCCGGCATTTTAAGGCTTAGAAATATGAAGGATTTCAAAAATTCAAAGATTCAAAGCATAACTGCAGTAATTGAACAGCTTATAATTAGACTGTTATTTATTCGTCTTCCCGTTATTTAAAGTGTAACTGTACCGACTTCCTTTTTACAATGATAAACGTGACATCTAGAAAAATGAACGTTGCAGTAAAACTAAAAAAATTGAGAAGTTTGCGAGGATTTTTACGTGTATTCTTTCAAAATTAAAATGATATATATAAAAAGGGTAAAAGAATTATTTATGCTCACATACCCAGTTTGAGATAAATTAAAACAATGTATTTAAGCAATAGGCTTTCAAAAAAAAAAAAAAAAAACTAAACAAAACAGAAGAAAACAATATAATAAAAATAATCTTTACTGAAAACAATAATATAATAATTCATGAAATTGCTGATAGTTATTTTTAAAGAATTATGGAAAAAAAAAAATGCTATTTGAACTTTAAGTTGGGGAAACAGGAGAGACTTCCTGAGCTGACTTGTTCACCTGCAAAAGACTTCTTATACGTCTTTCTTTTGCACCAATATCCTTATATAAAATGATATTTGGAAAAAAAGTTCTACAAATCCTTGATTTGTAATTCAATACCGCAATATTCGCCTTGAGAAAGCCTCTGATATAGACGTATCATGCATATCTAAAGAAGGCAATGTGCAGTTCTCTTGCAAAAATATCTCCACCAATTGTGCGGTTTTCTCTTTTCTACTCTTATGAAAAAAAAAAAAAAGATGATCCCGTAAGCAATACCCTGAAGCGGTACCCATCCATCCACCTCTCATCTCTTGGACTGGTAGCTTTCAATCAATTGACTCCATCTAGTAT
This sequence comes from Octopus bimaculoides, assembly GCF_001194135.2. Lineage (NCBI taxonomy): Eukaryota > Metazoa > Mollusca > Cephalopoda > Octopoda > Octopodidae > Octopus > Octopus bimaculoides. The sequence goes on from NC_068989.1 coordinate 20,156,165, forward strand.
GTGTTGACAGAGCTCTTTTTGCTCGACTCTCGTCCAGGATCTTAATTCATATTTCTCCCACGCTTTTCTTCAATGACTCTCAACAACATCTACTCTTATATAGATAATAGAACTCTTCTTTCCTCAATAACTTTCTTTACCATGCATCACCCACATGTAACCTAGAAACCACACGCCAAACCTGCATCAATTCCATGGACAGAGATCTTGAGAGCATCGTTCACTGTAGCCATACCAACGCTGTCTCTTTTAACATCCACTCCAAAACAAAACAAAATAAAACATCTCCCTCTCCTAACCTCAAGTACTACTAATTCCATGGAAACATTGTCACACCCTCATTAAACATTAGCAGCATTCATTAGCGAAAACACATCATTTACATCGTTAGGATTGCAAGCCAAAGACTCCCCCGCCTCTTCAATCCCAACAGCTGCTAACACTCTACGAGGCTTTAGTGAGACTCACAATTAGGACTGCTATCACATCTAGAACAGTGTTACTGCTACGCACACAAACATACTGGACTATATCTATAGAAAGGTCATTTGATTGAGTGACATGGCGTTCAATCTCTAACAGACATACTTCAGTCTCTGGCCCTCAAGCATACCGTCTCCTCTTTCTTCGTTTCTTCTATCGCTACTATAATGGCCTCTATTTTTTGGAACTGCACGGTATCGTATCAATATCATTCAGGCACATCCGACCCACTCGTCTTTCCCCTTTTCGTCATCCTTGTTGCACCCAATCAACAGCCTAGCACTAAACAGTTATGTTCAGTTCTTTCTTCTCAGAACATCGTACCTTCTGAAAGCTTCATCTTGCTCATGTTTTTTCTGCAACTGTATCGTAGCAGACAAGAACCGTCTGGTAAGGGTGGGTTCAGATTTCAGTACACTAGAATCGTGTGATCTGGCAGTTCAGGTGCCTATACTAGACGGTTCTCGTCTGCTACGATATGTGTTTGTGCTGTGCTTTTAACACCGTACGTCTATATGAGTGGCCCCACCTCAAGGCTAATACCGCGGTATTCGACGTTCTAATCATATACATACACGTTTATCAGGAAAGATTTAGGTGAACAAATCGACCCCAGTACTTTTTGCCGAACCGCTAAGTTACTGAGACGTAAACAAACCAACACTGGTTGTCAAGAGGTGTGTATGTATGTGTGTGTGTGTGTGTGTGTGTGTGGACAAACATAGACAAAAAGACACCCCGTATACACACACACACACACACACACACACACACACACACACACGCACTCACGCTGAACTGCCTCATAGTTTACGTCTACCAAATTCACTCACCGGTCATTGGTCGGCAATTGTAAAAGACAATAATATTGAACCCGAAATCACGCAGTTGCAAAGCAAGCGTCTTTAACCACACAGCTATGCTTGCACCAATAATGAAAACGAAACAAAACAAAGCTCGTTGAGGCAAAATAATTGCGTAATTCTGATTGGAATTTATTAAACCGTCCTTTTCTGCTGTTGTATCTTATTTAACTGATTAATTTGCCATGTAATATTCCTTCTTCTTGTTCTTTAAACCTTTGCGTTTGTCTTTTGCTAGTAGTTCAGTGTTCTGTTTTTGCTTTTAATCTTCCTGATTGTATGCATGACATTTATCTATATTTGTTTTTACTTTTCCTGACATCCCTAGTGCTATACTTACCATGCGCACTACTACTACTACTACTACTACTACTACTACTACTACTTTTATAACAATGATGATGATGATGATGATGGTAATGTAAGGACACACTTTGTCGACGTCATGCTAAAACTGTAACTCTAAATATTAAGTTAATCTACGCTTATATAAAAATGTTTTAAAAAATATAAAATTTTTAACACACGTACACACACACGTACGCATGCACACACACACTTATCTATCTATCTCTTATCTATCTATCTCTGTATCTAACTGTAGGTTACTGAAAAATTTCTCGATAATATTTTTGATTTCATTTCTAACAAGCATCTATTGCTTCTATAATTGCAGCAACGTTCGAGATGTTTGATATGACAATTTTTCTGTACTTTATATTTCTAACTTTGCTTGCAGGATTGTTTTTATACACCGAGCAAGCTATTTTAATTAGCATACAATACTCGAATATTTTGTTTTCTACATTAATATCAATGTTTCTTTTTTCGAATCTTTATTTGTATATTTTTGTATATCGCAAGTAAATACGATATTATTTTATTTTTTAGTTTGACTACCTTCTCTGATCTGCAGCTATACTATCTATCGATCGTTAGAACCTTGTTACCAATTTATATATGTTTTTCCAGTGGAAAGAGAAAATACTGTTTATCTATATCTCTCGATTTCTTCAGATATGTCTACAGTAGGCAAGTAGGCCAACTTAATGATTTCGCCAGACTAACCATGTCTAATTGATCAAACTTAATATTCTGTTTAAGAAAATGGTCTTTGTAGTGCGTAGTTAGTCCATGTTGGTCTTTAGCTTTCATTATTATGCTTTCCATTTCTGTATTTGTTTGTTGTTTTTGTGCTTAAGAACGGCTCAGATCGAGCAAAATGAATCTGCGATTGGTTGTTGTGAGTCGTAGATCAGCCGGTTGGAAATCTATAAGACGTGATGCCGTTGTTTACAAATTCATGATAAAAGAACAAAACAAAGCGAAACAAAAAGAACATGGCCACGCAATTTCGGGTTCAGTTTCACTGCGCGACACATTGGGAAAGTGTCTTCTGTCATAATCCTGTGCTTTGTTGGTTAATTTCGTAGACGAAAACAGCATGAAACCCCAGTGTGTACACACACACACACACACACACACACA
>NC_068989.1:20159115-20159834 GCF_001194135.2 Octopus bimaculoides
AAATATAAGTAGCAAGAATACTGGAGATTCAGTAAACAACACGTGGTGAAATTATGAGTTGAAAAAATGTAAAGAAAAATGAAGAAAAATGCCTTCGTTTCGCATAGTTTAATATTTTTTTATATAAATATATACATATTAAATGGGTGTTGTAAAATCCAACCGGTTTTCGCTATTTAAATTAGCTTTTCAAGGGGTATTGTGTAGTGATTCATTCGCATGATGAGGGGCTTTCGCCATCTTGGTTGTTTGAAAAATAAGAAAGGATTTAGAGAGTGAACCAAGGGAGGTAATGGGTGTCAAGGGGGATAACTGATTACTTAGTATTGTTTCTGGGGTTGTCATGTTTTAATATTGAGGTGTGGTTTATATTTTTGAATGAAGAAGTTCTCTTTATTTAGTCGTTGTTGCACTGAAATTGAATCTTTGCAGTGGTACAGGGGGAAGATAAAGAACTTCGGCGTTTGATCACTTGCACATCTGTCAAGATGTGCGCTCAGTGCAATTTGCCTGTACTGGGAGAAGCGAATCTGTTCCTTATGCACCGTGACTCTGCGTCTCAAAGAAAGGCTCGTTTGGCCTACATAGTGATGGCCACAACCTGAGCAGGTTAGGACATAGATAAGGTTGTGGGAGGCACATGTGACGTTAGTTTTGATAGAGAATTTTTGTCCTTGCTGTGTATATATATATATATATATATATATATATATATATAT
>NC_068989.1:20160039-20165275 GCF_001194135.2 Octopus bimaculoides
AGAGAGAGAGAGAGAGAGAGAGAGAGAGAGAGAGAGAGAGAGAGAGAGAGAGAGATATTGGGGTTGATTTGTTCGACTAAAACCCTTCAAAGTGGTGCTCCACCACGACCGCAGTTCAATAGCTGAAACGAGTAAAAAGAAAAAGAATAAAAGGATGAAAAATAGGCGCTCCATCCTAAATCGTTTCATCATTTATTGAACATACTTCATCTTTATTTAAGACATTGTAAATTTAGCTGAGATGATTAACAAGCCTAAGGATCACATAGAAGTTTCTTCTTTGATTTCCAATTTAGTTGTGAACTCAAGGAACAAATTATAACTGATTTGTTCAAAACCAGCAGACTGGTTTATAAGTTTATTTCGTTGAATACTCTGTCAAATGTAATGCTTATTTATTCACATTATTTTCAATAAAGTGTACATTATCACATAGCTTTGAGATTTCGATGATGTGATTGTTTATTTTAAGAACGAAATTATAGGGTAAAATTATATTTTAAGAACGAAATGATAGGCTGGATCTGGTCAGTTTGAACATAAACTGGTAGAATGTTTGGGCCGGATATGGCCGGTTTAAATGCTAAAGAGATAACGCAGCCCATATTTATATTTCACGGACGACCTTCATCACCCTAATTTTAAGAAGACATTTTTCTAAAAACTTTAGATCCTCCTGCTTTGGTGCATTGAGCGGCAAGTTTCTTCCACCAGGTTTGGTCGGTTGCTACTCTTGCACATGCATTCTACGTAATGTTGTCTTCAGGTTATCTCAAAACGAAATGTCTGTCGACTTAGTGATCTTCGGCCCTCCCCCTTTTACGTCTGCCAACAGATGCTACCTAAATCATAGTTGTTTTCGAATGCCGGTGATCAAACAGACAGACAGAAAAATGTGGCCGACCGGGAGGAATTGGCGCTTCGCTACATTTTTGAAGTAGTTGTGATATCGATCTTCGCAGGATCTCTTGTGTGATATGTTACCGCCAGCTAATTCTCAGGATATTCCTGACGTACCTTTGATCCAATACGTTTAATGAATTTGATTTATAAAAGAGAAGATGAATATTAGACATCTTATCATGCGATGGCCCTGAAATATTTTTAACGGAACCTAATTTGGGAAACATTGCCAATGGTAAATGGAAATTTAGTGTCACTTTCGATTGTTACAGTTTCGATTTATAGGATTAATTTTCTTTTCTTACATCTGTAGACAGAGGGTAGTAGTGGCAACACCGGAAGAGTATGAGAAAGGTGTGTTATTACATTTAGTTTTAAATCCTGAGTTCAAATCCCGAAAGATCAATTTTCTTCTCTAACAATTGAAATCGATAAAGGAATCACTAGTCAAATACTGGGCTGATATTAATGAACTTTTCTTCCCATGTATGTAAAATAAATTACTAAATTTACAAGATAATTAAGAAATAGTTGTGTCTCAGAAGGTCGTGAGCATTTCATGTAGTCTTAGGGAATATGTTTAAAGGAGGCCCAAACTAATTCTTTAACTTCCATTTATGTTACAAGTTACTGAAGGTGGTGGATTGACTGAAGGTGGTGGAGTTATTATAGCGTCAGACAAAAATGCTATGCAGTATATCTGCCGGATATTTATGTTCTGTGTTCAAATCCTGTCGAGATCAGCTTTACATTTCATTCTTTTGGAGTCAATAAAATAAAGAATCTGTTAAGTCTTCCCAAAATTGCTGTGCTTCTACATGTGCACACAAATCAGAAAAGTTATGTCGGTTGGCTTTAGTTTATATGTATATAAATGTAGTTAGTGTTGTTATTTCTGCAAAATATATTCTGTGTTCTTAAGTTCTGATAGTTTATTCTTCGAGAAGTAAATCTGTAATTCATATGTGATATACAGGGGTTGGACAAAATAATGGAAACGCTTAGCATCATAGCATCATAATCTTGAAATATCTATAAAACCGTTAAAAGCTTGTTTATTTTTATGCTCTTTGATTTATTATTAGTGTTGCTTAATATGTTTTGCTAAAATTGTTCTTTCTTTTCAGATATCAGAAGGTAATCAAAATTCATCAAAATGACAGATTTATCGGATTTTCAAAGAGGTCAAATTGTTGGTGCTCGTATGGCAGGCGCTAGCGTAACCAAAACAGTCGAAATGTTTGGTGTACCAGGAAGTACTGTCTCGAAAGTAATGGCAGCCTTTGAGAAAGAGGGAAAAACCTCCTCGTCGAAATAAAATACCGGAAGAAAACCAAAACTTTCAGATAGAGACCGTCGGACTCTTACGCGAATTGTTAGAAAGGATCACAAAAGTATATCTCCCAAAATTACTGCAGAGCTTAATGACCACCTCGAGAACCCAGTTTCCACAAAAACTGTTCGCCAGGAGCTGCACAAAGCTGGATTTCATGGGAGGGCTGCAATCAGAAAACCACTACTTTCAAAAACAAACGTTACAAAGCATTTAGAGTGGAGTAAAACCTACAGAATTGGTCCCTAGAGCAGTGGAAAAATGTTATTTTCTCAGACGAGTCATCCTTCACCTTATTTTGGACTACCGGCCGAGTATACGTGTAGAGACTGCCAAAAGAAGCATTTGACCCAGACTGCCTTCTTCCAACTGTTAAACATGCAAGAGGATCGTAGACTAGTTTAGCTGAAGAATGGACAAACATTTCTTTTAGAAACAATTCAAACTTTGTACGAGTCCATACCTCGTAGAATTGAAGCTGTAATTACTGCCAAAGGCGGACCTACCCCATATTAAAATAAATTTGTTTGAAATTTTAAGGTGTTTCTATAATTTTGTCCAAGCCCTGTATCTCTTGGCGTAATACATCTCCCTTCCACGGTGTCGCTCAACTTGCTAAAAATAACAGTCAAATCTCATTTTAATTTTACCCTTAAAAACGATTGAATCATGAGAAATTGATGCGGTGTTTGTATGCTTTGGAGGTACGTAGTATATTTTAACCTGTTTTATTAGCATCAAATAAGTTTAAGTTTATAACTTGAAGCTCTAGATAACCTCACTGACAGCAATGGCTTCACTCGTTTCCAGCCAAGTCAATCTCAGTTTATAAGATGATCTTAGTCCGACGGATATTTTCCTTTTGGAAAAATCCCTTTACAATGACATCTCAATATATTTGTGACCCCTTAAGCATGTGTACACCTCTTTACAAAGTTAGGTAAACAACTTCAAAGGAAAGAGTTCTAGTACATTTGTCAACCCCTAACTTTCTCTTTGTATAGTATTGTGTTGTTAGGAAAAGATTTTGTATCTGTGTCTTTGAACTAGGAGACAGTAATGTAGTCGTATATATAGAATAAATTACAAGACTTACTCTGGTTCCCAGAAGATTGTGGCCGTTTTGATGTAGTTTTTAGGGATAAGTTTAAATGCAACCAAACCTAAAGGAGACAAAAGTAGTGAAAATAAACCTCGCTGGAATATTGCACTGGAGATATCAATTAATTGATTTACAAAGATTCCTTTATCTTCGTTCTGCAAAGAGTAATGAAAACCACAACACGGGTAAAAATAAATACATTCATTATTTCCGCACTTATAAAAACTAATTGACAAATGAAATATTTACGGTGAAAACATTAAACATACCCAATATAAAAACTAACATGATATGCACGGACATTTAAATAAGCTAAAAAGAAACTTTTGGAAACGGTAAATATTGCTATTTCAATCATCAATCGGGAACCTGCGACCCTGGACCCGCAAGCAGTTCTAACTTAACTAAGACACACGAGCCCTTCTCTATGGCGCAGCACCAATGAAGTAACCTCATGGTTTATTGCGAACCAGGACAGAGGCAGGGCTAGATTTACACAGTTCGACATTGTCGACTTTCATTCATCTATTTCTAAAGAGTTATTGTTGAAGGCACTTTCCTTTGCCAAGGGCTTCACAGATATTAGTAACAGTGATGTTAGAGTTATCATGCATGCCAGGAAGACGGTGCTGTTCAGTAAAGATTCGACTTGCGTCAAGCAATCTTACCTCGAGGGCTCCTTTGATGTAGCTATGGGGGTCATATGACAGCGCCGATGTCTGTGATCTTATCGGATTGTACATCCTGGACAACTTAGGAAAGAAATTTCCTTCGCTCCTCTTCGGTCTCTACAGAGATGACGCCATAGCAATCTCTAGAGGAGCCAACGGCCACACATTAGATAGACTTACAAAGGACCTAATTATCACCTTAGGCTCAATGGGTCTCAAGATTACCATTGAGACTAATCTCACTATAACAGATTTCTTAGATGTTACTTTAGATCTGGGCTCTGGTACATACAGGCCCTATCACAAGCCAACTGAGAGACTGTTTTATATTAGCACAGCCTTCTGCAACCCCTATAGCGAAAGGTGTAAGCAAAAGGATCACGAATCTATCCTCGAGCCAAGACATCTTCGATGCCGTTGCCCCCTACTATGAGGCACTGGCATCGAGTGGGTTTAAGGACCGCATCTCTTACATTTCTGGCCCTAGCAGCTGGAAAAGAAAGCCCCGCAGAAATGCCATTTGGTTTGCTCCACCCTTCTCACTCAACGTCAAGACTTATGTAGGAAAGATTTTCCTTAGATTGACAGACAAACATTTCACACACACACATAGATACAGGCATTTATTTAAGAGACACAACTTAAGAGTTTTCTTTAGTTGAGCACCTAACATAAACATTTTAGCAAGTACCCACAATACAAGGGAGGAGGCAGGTTGCTCTTGCGGGGTATATAATAACTGTGCAGTAGGAGGCCGATGCAAGGCTGAAGGGGTCATCTATGAGGCTATGGTGATACCTAAACCCGATATCCGCAATAACAGTAATGTATCACCAAACGGCAATATTCTTTTATACTCTAGGCACAAGGCTAGAAATTTTGGGGGAGGGGGGGCACTCGATTAGATCGACCCCGGTACGCAACTGGTACTTAATTTATAGACACTGAAAGGATGAAAGGACCTCGGCGGAATTTGAACTCAGAACGTAATGACAGACGAAATACCTATTTCTTTACTGCCCACAAGGGGCTACACACAGAGGGGACAAACAAGGACAGACAAACGGATTAAGTTGATTTTATCGACCCCAGTGCGTAACTGGTACTTAATTTATCGACCCCGAAAGGATGAAAGGCAAAGTCGACCTCGGCGGAATTTGAACTCAGAACGCAGTGGCAGACGAAATACCGCAAAGCATTTCGCCCGGCGTGCTGACGTTTCTGCCA
>NC_068989.1:20165380-20168235 GCF_001194135.2 Octopus bimaculoides
TATTAGCAGATTAACCAGTTCTCACGCCAGTCCGGGACCAGTATCACAGAAAGTGTCATCGAAGACCCTGGTATCACGCATAATGAAAAAACCATAGATACTGATAGGTGACCGGGCCCGCAATATATGTTACCAGCAGCACAAAAGCTGCACTTAGAAATAATGACCTATCCAGGACCAGCGACTTGGAGGAGGTATCCGCCGTTCCCAGTTCCGCCACCTCAGAAGATAACCAAAGATTTATCTTCGACATCGATGGGATGACCAGCTCCGCGCCATATGTTACCAGGGGTACAATTAGGGCCACATACCATGTGTGTAAATACCTGCGTGTACTTCGTTCAAGCGACGTTTTCTTAACTACCAGTCATCCTTCAGAGTCCTAGAAAGACGGTTTGTCACATCCCTGGCCCACCATGTATGACACCTCAAAGATCAAGGGACCCCGTGTGATATCAGGTGGAAATTTATTGATCATTCGGGCCCGTAATATTAATGGAAGTGGCCGTTGCGAGATCTGCATCGCGGAGAGCCAAAATTCTTAAGGACTAAGAGACCTGGTGCATTAAACAGCCGTAAAGAAGTGTTTTCTAAATGTATCCACTTCAAGCGTCTCTTACTAGAAAATTGCTGGTTAGTCCTCTTCGGGTCTATAAGGATATTTTCCCCCTCTGATTCAGAGGAGATAACCCGTCCTCATTAACGTTTTTTGTTAAGAGGTATTCCTCGAGTTCTGAGCGTTTACTCACGTCTGCAACGTAGATATTTTAAATTTTGTATTCATATAGTCTGACGAGCTGTCCACAAGGCTTTACTTTGTGGATGCGAAACCAAGATATAAAATTTTTGTTGTAATAATTACTGCTCTATTCTTTAGAGTGTGCTTCTTTCTGATATATGGTTTTTTTTATCTATCTATCTATCTATCTATCTATCTATCTATCTATCTATCTATCTATATGTATATATATATATATGTATGTATGTATGTATGTATGTATGTATGTATGTATGTATGTATGTATGTATGTGTGTGTGTGTATTATTAGGAAACAAACGATTCTTTTTCAGGTCTGTATACATCGTCTGGTTGACTAGTCGATGTTAATTGGATACTTAAGGATTTCATGACTGAGTACTTCTATAGATGTGTCTTCTATTAATAATTTGGCAACTAAACTGGGATTCGTTTCGCTTTCGGTTTGTACTTATTTTTGCCTTTTAAATTCGTTTCGTTCGTTTTACAATTATATAATCTTCCATGGTAGCTGATACTATATAATTATGAATTGATTTATTGTAGTTCGCTGATGTTTTGTGCTGCAGTCTAAGGCTTATGGTCTGTCTCACTTGTAGTTGTCTAATCTGCCGCTATTCTTATGTAAAATTCTATGAATATCACTTTTGTAAAAATTTTATAGTGTGCTTATTGTGGATTTACAGATATATCTTGGTTCTCTTGAACGATTATGTTAGATCCGATGAAATGGTAAAACTGGTGGTGAAAAGACATTCAACGATGTACAATTTCGTTGAAGTCTTACTCGGCTTAACATTGTCTTTAATACATAGTGAAAAATTTGCCTATAATAAACTTAGAAAGACATTTTATAAATAAATATTGCTCTTTTGCTGAAAAAGTACGTAGTCGGTGAAGAGTGCAGGAGGATAATTCTTGAACTGGAGAAAAAAACTCAACCAAATCTAGATAATTTTCAGTAATTTACTAAACATTCAAAGTCAATTGTTTTTGCTAATTTCATCGAATCGAATGAAACTAAGTTAAAGAAAATCTTTTACTAGCAGAGAATATCTCAAAAGATACGTTTTCAAATATTGCTGAGCTTTTATTTCACGACTTTAATTGAAATAATTAATTAAAGGAATATCTTTGATCTTAGAGGAATTTTTTTATCTTATTAATTGATATAATTAATAAGATCAAAGAAATTCTTCTTTCGGCAAGAATAATCAAAGGAAGTGCTGTTGATATGGCAATCAATTTTGAATAGAAAATCAAAGATATTAATTCTGCTCCAATATATTCAATTAGCTGTGATGAGTTATCTGATGTAAATAATATCCAACAGATCTCATTGTAGAATCCTAAACAAAGAACTGATTCTCAGGAAGAATTGATTGCAAATGATATCACTTAAAGAAAAGGCGAAGATATATTTGGTCAGGCTGTTTTGAATTGTTCGAAAGAGAAAGAAATCAACTCTCAAAAAATCGTTTCAGTAGCAACAGAATCACAAAGTATGAATAGAATAAAGAAAGAAAGGATTTGTATCTCCACTGATGGATTCATACGATCAAAAATGATCTCTTTTTCACTTTACCATTCATCAAGAAGCGCTCTGCACTCGAACTTTCCCTTTCAAATGCAAAGAAATTGTGTATCGAGTTCCCAAAATTGTAAACAATATTATGGCAAGAGTTTAAAAGTACCTATAACTCCGTGAATTACCAGCAGTTGACTGAGCGCTAAATTAATAATGTTTAAGAAAAATATCGTTAGATACAATTTATTTTACCTCGTTTAGAAACTTCAAGGTTAGAAGAAATATCACAAATAAACGTTATTTACAGCAAACGAATTCATGAAAAAGTTTATAGATGTTCGAATAGAAATCGTACCTTAAGTGTTTATATAGCAGTTTTTGTCTCCGTAATATCAGAAATAAATCTCTCTGTATTCCGAGATCATTCAGTTTGAAAAAAAAAAGTTAGGAGTCAATATCCTCCATCATCATCATTACAAGAAATGGTAACTGTTTTAGCTGAGGAAAGAACAAAAATTCCTTTGGAAACAATTAAAACTTTGTACAAGTCCATACCTCGTAGAATTGAAG
>NC_068989.1:20168550-20171083 GCF_001194135.2 Octopus bimaculoides
CCGAGCGTTATACTAATACATCTGTTTGTTTTCTGCACTGCCTGTCTTCATCTTTTGTTTTTTTTGTGTGAATTCTCCCCATATATATATATATATATATATATATATATATATACAAGAAGGTTTGAAAATGCAATTTTAAAGATATTTATTGACTTGATCGGTTTCAACTTTTTAGAAAAAGACTGTCAAAAGTAAAATGTAAAGACCCACGTTGGGAAACACTGCTATAAAGCAGTTGGCAGAATATTCAATCGAGAAATTGCCAAATATGTGCATTTAGTCTAAATCATAAAACTTGCTTCTCTTTTTTGGGTGAAAAGATTTCGCGCGCTTGTCACGTCACTGTTTACTTCACATCTAACCACAGTTAGAATATATTCATTGCTCTTAATTATCGGATACGGTAAATAAATAAAAAGATCCGGTCGATTTTCAAAATCGATCTGGAAATCTAGCCAGAAAAACTTTATACAATAAATAAGAAACCCAATTAATTTTAAATCACTGTGAATTTCAAATCATTCTCTGTTTTGTTTTGTATGCATTTCAGTTTTTCTATAAATTATCTATTTACTAGTGCATATTATAATAATGTTCAGTCAGGTTAAATACTTTTTATCGGAAAATATATTGAATTCTACTGCTGTTCTATTAGTACTTACTAAGTTTTAAGTAGATTATTAGTGGGTGGTTACAATTTCTGCTAATGCGTTCTGTGGTTCATATACATATGCACCTGTCTGTCTGTCTGTACATCTTGTCTATCTATCTATCTATCTATCTATCTATCTATCTATCTATCTATCTATCTATCTATCTATCTATCTATCTATCTATCGTTTCACAAAACCGAATAATAATTAGATAACACAGTGCAATGTGGATTATACGCACTCCAATGAGCCAAGTGTGTTGAACACAATTTCGTTATAAAAGGAGGTTTTCCCCTCTGACGTACTCTACAATGACCAGCTCAATCTTTTTCTTAAGCACAACTACACAGCTATGCCTATGCCTACATACATACATACATACATACATGCATACATACATACATACATGAATGGAGGCATGCATACATACTTGTACATTATGTTGGAAAGGAAGACATATCTCATTTTTGGCACGATTATTTTGGGAGCACTTTTTCACTACTTACGAGAAAGTAAGCATTAATTTTTACATCCTAATGTTTTTCTATTTCTCTACAGTTTATTTTATACTACTGTGGTGAAATGCGTATAGCTATTGCCCTTTAAAATGAGTTTAGATCAGATACATATCAAACTCTGCATGCTGTATAGATTCAAAACTGGCTCTTAAGCAAAGGCAGTGACAATATTCGTTCTGTCTGTGGAAATGAAGCTCTAAGTGTCAGTACAAACGATAGTTTTGACGGTTTCTATCAGGAAATTTTCCTCTCCCACATTTCCCTTGACCTGAATGAGCGAGTTCTGTCAATACTGAGCTTCCCAAAATGGTAGTTGAAGAAAATCCAAAGCAAACCTCTTAAGAAGTAGCAAACAGTTAAATACAAGTCACATTTCAGTCATAAAGCACCATTATGAACTAGGAAATGTGTCTAATCTTGCCCAGTGGGTCCTTCATCTGACAGCTACTCAGCATAATCAAAGAGTTGCCTTCTGCTCGTCATTGACTAGCTACCGAACTTTTCTTGGGTAGAGTCATCATAAGCGATGAAAAGCAGGTTCTCTATAATCATATCCAACAAAAACCACAATGGTTTGAAAAAGGAGAATCCATTACCAATTCAGGACTACGTCAGAGAAAGTTATTCTCTGTGTTTGGTGGGATGCAAAATGTGTTGTTTATCAAGAAAAGAACAAAACAGTTAATGTGAAGTATTCTTGTCATCTGGAAGCATTGCACAAAAAGTTGCAGGAAAAACACCAAACATTGATCATCAGGGAAGGGGTTTTGCCCTTAATGATAATGCAAGACCAAATATTGCCCAAGGCACTCAGGAAAAAACTATGGCACTAGATATGGAAGTTTTGATCAACTCCCTCTCTTCTGACCTTGCTCCATTTGGCTATCATCTTTTCAGATCATCGCAACATTATATTGATGTCGAAGAGGTTAAAAATGTTATTGAGTGTCTTTTGCTTCGAAACACGAAGCATTTTTAAGTCTGAGGGATCAACGATTTCATAAATAGATGGAAGTGTGTTATCAATAACGAATGGAAATAATATCTTGATAAAATATGACTTAAGAGCAAAGATTCATTTGTTTCTTACACATCTTAAAACTGCAACAGGAACTTCTTTCTAACCTCGTGCATACATATATACATACATACATACATACATACATACATGAACACACATACAAATATATCATGAGTGCAAAAACAAGAAAAACGCAATGGCGGGTACAACTTTTAAGAGAGTATAACGTTTGAAACGAAAGGGAAAATGCCTTTAACGTCTCGAACGTTAATCCTTCATCAGAAAAAAATAATGGAAGAAATGTGGTATAAAGCAGAACAATGTACACACACACACAC
>NC_068989.1:20174185-20175349 GCF_001194135.2 Octopus bimaculoides
ACACACAGACATACATTCTCAATTTTATATATATATATATAAATTTTGAAACGAAAATTTGTATTTTGATATGAAGGTTTGTACTTCCACCTAAAGAAAAGAACAATAAGAATTTGGTACATTACACCTTTAGATAAGATTATTTGGAGTCGTGGTGGTTAGGGGCATTGTATCATGATCGCAAGATAGTGGTTTCCATTCCTGGACTGGACAATGCGTTGTGTTCTTGAGAAAAACACTTCGTTTTCTGTTTCTCCATTCCACTCAGCTGCAAAAATGAGTAATCCTGCGACGGACCGGCGTCCCGTCCAGGTGGGGAATATATACGCCATGGACTTGGGAAGGAATTTTATTATAACAGATGAGGTAGCATCAAGATAAACCAACAGAACAACAATCGAGGAAACTGGTTAAGATTTGAAAACTGACTGCCGAATAGCGTTTTTACTTTAACGAAAGAATAGAAAAGACGCGTATAAAACATAGAATTCAACAAGAATGTTATCATAACAGGGAACCAATTTTTGAAAACATTAAACTAAAACTTACTTTAAGGTGGAAATCTGCAGAAAACATGACATCACATTGATAGTAGGAGTGGCTGTGTGGTAAGTAGATTGCTTACCAACCACATGGTTCCGGGTTCAGTCCCACTGCGTGGTACCTTGGGCAAGTGTCTTCTACTATAGCCTCGGGCCTACTAAAGCCTTGTGAGTGGATTTGATTGACGGAAACTGAAAAGAAGCCCGTCGTATATATGTATATATATGTATGTATATGTGTGTATATGTTTGTGTCTGTGTTCGTCCCCCCCAACATCACTTGATAACCGATGCTGGTGTGTTTACGTCCCCGTAACTTAGCGGTTCGGCAAAGAGACCGACAGAATAGGTACTAGGCTTCCAAAGAATAAGTCCTGGGGTCGATTTGCTCGACTAAAGGCGGTGCTCCAGCAAGGCCGCAGTCAAATGACTGAAACGAGTAAAAGAGTAAAAGAGTATTATAAGTACTGGGCCTGAAGTTTGGTGAAGGGAGTTAGAGATTACATTGACACCACTGCTCAATTGATACTTATTTTAATCGACCCTCGAAAGGATAAAAGGCAAAAATCGACATCTGCCAGAAGAAATACGGATAGGCATTCTGCCCAGCACGATAAGGAAT
>NC_068989.1:20175911-20177913 GCF_001194135.2 Octopus bimaculoides
CAATCTGTTATTACATCAACATAGGTATATTATTGATATAAAAGAGGGTGTAAAGCTCTCCTCAGTCGCAACCATTGTTAGTCCAAAGATTACATCACAAAAGAAAAAAAGAAAAAAGTACACGTAGTATTACCCACTATAATAGGTTTATCACATCCCTTTGAAAAGGTATATTTGTATAAAGGTTCATTAGATTTCAAAAATCTGCCCATACTGTACCACTATTCAGCATAGAGTGTATGTTAAATAGATTGGATTGAGTTTATATTTAACTAGCGTGTATAAAATAGAAAGAAAAGATAAAAGGTAAAAATATAAAAAGTAAAAATAAAATAAAAGTAATAGAAGTAAAAACAAGAGTAATAAAAGTAAAAATATGAGAATAATAAAGTTAGATACATATATAAATAAGATTTAGCAAAATTGGAATAAAGTAATAAAAGAAATAAAAACATAAGATAAAATAAGAGATAAAGAGATAAAATAATATAGAGCTGAGAACAGGATGTTGGCTTGGATGAGATGTTAGGGGTCATAAATAATTTCTTAGCTTGACCACTCGTTGAATTAGATCAAGGTTGCAATACGATATCATTGTGATGAATGGTCAGTTTACCCAAACACACCACTAAACATTTTTAGCTTTATAAACTTATCTATTACATGGGTACATACACATACATAGAAGTCATAGTATATGTATATGTATGTATACACACGCACTCATACAGATACATACGCTAACATGATCGAACGTATACAAGTCCGCCTCGTTACACACAGCTCTAAATACATGAATATACATATACATCTCCACGCATATCTACAGTTACACCCTAGTAACCATACACATACACTCACATATCCATATATCCTTAATCACACGTACAGATATAGATATATCTCCATGTATAGTATCCGCATACATGCACGCACGTCCATCCATGTATACACACATACAATACACCTTACAAGTGTATATCTTGTCTTTGAGTACGTAACAGTTATTTTTTATATACTATTCTCAATACATTGAGTTACATATATTTAAAAGATGTTAAAAAATGTATTTTAGATCTGGCTATCACCGATCTAATAGACCTGGTATTAAGTAACAAGTTGAAATGAGGGATGATCAATAAAGGAAATGATTTAAAAAGACAAGAAATAAGTGATAAAAGGGAGCGAAATAATCGATATAGAGATATAAGGTTCTATAGGAATAGAGCTTTACAAGAATCATTTTAAAAAATAGAGTTTTACAAGAATCATTTAAAAATAAATAATATTGAGAGAGCATTAGAGGTAGTAAAAATTACTGACAGAATAAACCGGTGATACGAGGAAGGTGTTGTAAAATATCAAAAATATCCCAAACCATCAAATATATTTGGAAATGAATAAAAGATACATGACAAGAAAAAGATAAATAATAATAGGTTACAATGAGGTAAAAATAAAATGAAGGGGTTAAAAGTAAAGTGAAAATGTAAAAATAAAATGAGATGAAAATTAAGATGGGAGTTGAAAAATTAAGTACGAAGAAAAATCATAATAATAGTAATAATATAATGATTGGAAAAATACAGTGATTGGAGAAATTTCAAGTCTATCTATATGTGTAAATTATATGTCATTGGGCAACTTCTACTATACTCCTATTTTAATTGTTTAGGAAGTGTTATATGAAGTTAAAAGAGTCTAGGTTCCTATCCACTAATGATTACTAGTATAATATTGTTATAAACATTATTGAAGTTATTAGAGTTAGCTGATAGGACCTACGTGTATGGTAGTGTTATTCGAAATTTTAGAGTCAATGACTAAATTATTTAGATATGTTCTCTATAAATAAGTCTAAAGCCCTCAGATTGTTTACTATGTGTGTACTATATGGGGTCAGAATCTAGCTAGGCGAAAGTGAACCGAATAAGTAAGTAGTTGGGGGTAAGCCCAGGAGTTGTTAATTCAATGCCTGTACAGTGGCAGACGGGAGCAGATG
>NC_068989.1:20177923-20183612 GCF_001194135.2 Octopus bimaculoides
CAAGCCCAGGAGTTGTTAATTCAATGCCTGTACAGTGGCAGACGGGAGCAGATGAGGGAATTTCCAATGAGAGAAGATCATGAAGGGATTAAAATTGATAATGGAGACTTAAGGTTTATAGTATTTAAAGGTTATAGTCAATTTATGCATACAAGTTGATTTGAATTCCGATCTTTTATTAACTAGTTTGTCCTTATCAGGGAATCTAATGATTTTCAAGAGTTCTAAGGAACATAACTGGCAATCAGTTCTATTATTTTTATAAATCGCTGCCGATCCAACTATGGACCATCTAAGGTTAAAGTTAATATTTTCGTCTTTAAGTTCCCATATCCTACGTAATAAGGAAGTGCTATTAGCTTTATGTTTGAGTCTAAATGATGACCTATGGTTGTAGAATCTAGATTTCCAGGCGGATGAACAACTAAGGTAGGTGAGAGTATTCGATTCCGTAATTATTTCACAAAAGTAGACTATGTTTTTTGCTAGGCAGTTTCCAAGTAAAGGACATGTTGTTGTTGTTACACAATTGCACCCAAATTTATAATTGTGAGGCCGTTTGATACTTGCACGTGGAGGGTAAACGTTGATAGAATTGTTATCTTGGTTACTTCTAGGTTAGTTAGAATCTACGCCTACACTGTCGTAACTATTGTTGTTATTACTTCTATTGGTGTTCAAAGTTTCACTACCTCTATTCTTTCTGCCGTTAATACTGATGCTAGACCTATTAGCTATATCAAGATTATTATCAATTATATTGGTATTGTGACTAGTATAATCATTGTCGTAATTACTGTCTGAGGTGGAACGAATTATTCTATTAGTAGTAGCAGTAGCGTCATTTAACGCGGCAGTACTATAGGTGTGCCACTAATCTGTGCTGGGTCTGGGTTTAGTGATTCATCTAGTATACTCTGATTCGATATTGGGATAGGATTATTGGGCCTAACAGTGTTGCTATCGTTACAATTACCACTATTACTACCATTATCAACAATGTTATTACCATCAGGATTATTACTATAGTGATTACTGTTTCTGTTATTGCTATTATAGTTATTGTTACTATTATTAATATAGACACTGTTGCTGTCAATACTAAAATTATTATTTAAGGAACTGCTACCAGTTCCATCTACGGTGCTTCTTTTCTTTTTTCTTCTTTCTTTTTTTCTTTTGTGATGTAATCTTTTTTTCCTTTTGTGATGTAATTCTTTTTTTCTTTTGTGATGTAATCTTTGGACTAACAATGGTTGCAGCTGAAAAGAGCTTTACATCATCTTTTACATCAACAATATACCTATGCTGATGTAATAACAGATTGTTTATAAATCTTGAAAGACGTGTACCGCGATATACTTTGTGTTCTGTTTTTAATTTATGTTTGATATATCCTCTCACCTCTGCCACTATCTGGCATATACAGGTGCTTACACTTATCAAGAATTCCCTCTAAACTTACAGTACCTATATTATATATATATATGCATATATATATATATATATATATATATATATATATCTATTCTCCTACTCTGTCTCCAATACATCTGTCAACTTTTACCATGCACCACTCTTCTCTTACCATTTCCTTCCATAAATTCATACTTCACCCACAGACTCATACTCTTATCTCAACTTCTTCGCTTCCCCCTCTACCCACACCAAACTGTCCATCTCTTACTCTCAGGTCCTCCGCCTCCGTCCTAGCACATGTGTCCTAGCACAGTCCCAACTCATGGCTCACCAATTCACTCAACGAGGATACCCCTCCACCGTTATCTAAACTGTAATCTCCTGTGCTCGATCTGTTGATTGTGTGTCCACTCTCTCTATATATACGACGGGCTTCTTTTAGTTAGGAGAGCCACTCACAATGAGTGTCTAAGAGAGCCACTCACAAAGCTTTTGCCAGTCGTGACTAAAGTAAAAATACACGCAGTGGTACTGAACCTGGAACCATATGGTTTGGATGTACACTTCTTGCCACACAGCCACGTTCACATTCTAAGAAAATGTTTATTATATATGAAGTAAAAAAGAAAAAGGAAAACACGGAAGGAATTGTTACTTAATAGCGAAGGGGAAAGCTTAAGTTGCAAGAGATAGAGAAAAAGAAAAAAACTTTCGTTTAGTCGTCATGTAATGAGAGAGATAAAGAGAAAGATAGAGGAGGGAGAGGGTAAGGAAGGAAGGGTATGCGAAAAGAGAGGAGTAAAGAGAGAGGAGAAAGGATAGAAAGCAAGCAAATCGGCAGGCTTGTTGTTTCAGCTAAATACCTAGAGATTGAGGGAAAAAGATAAAGGTCAGTAAGTGTGCATTTTTTCAGCCATACATCTAGTGGCTAATCTAGCATGAGAAACTAGGAAAGCTTAGATCATGCTTATAGATTCCAATAAATGAATTTATGATAAAGTATATTTATTTATGCATGATTTATAAAAGGCTATAACTAGCTTACATTACTCGCAAAGAAATAAAGATTATCCCACACTACTGCAAATAATGATTGCAAATTTCTATCGAAATGACAAGCACTCATAAAATATAAATAAGCATAACATTGATATCTATTAATCAGCAAGCAAGACAAAAAGAGTTACGAGCATATCTATCATTATCTCATCATTCTACCTCAAAAATTTATTGTAGTTATTTAATACAAAGATACTGATAGGATTGCAGTTGAAGAATGATCAATATTAAACAATGCATTTGTACGGACTTTCACACGCAAGCGACGTTTTAGAGTTTTATTTGAATCATCAAGAAGCCAGAAGTCTGTCGATCATTTTTACATATTTAAGGTGAAGTACAACGGATTCTTCTTTTGAGTGACTTAGTTCTGGATTTCACTCCAGTTTAACGTAATCCCATTCTACGACCGACGTTGAACCGACAACAAAGAGCACAATCGGCTCTCTTTTCACTTGTTTCAAATCACGAGAACTTATCTGGCAGTTACTATTCCTACCAGTTTAAAAACGCATACTTTATTTGCTTTTCTGACCATTATCAACTTGCAAATATTTGGCAGTCAAACGAAACTAACTCTAGCATATTCGTTTAACACATGTCTGTAACACTGAATTATATATTGAACTTATAAATAAGAAAATGTTTATGAACAACTTTTACAACAGATTATGCGAAGCTAATATTTCGTTAATGTTGCATAGCTAAACTTATTTTCAACTATGTTAACATACCTTTAACCGATATGCACAAACTTTGTACAAACACATGCTGTTGATTACCTAAAATATTAAGTACTATTACACTGGGAATAGTTCACATTTCTTTGAATAATTTATTGCTGCTCTCTCTTTCAATCTCTCTTATTTGTCTCATATATGAAGAAACAGCATTTAGGATTATTGACGTAACCAAGAAGTATTGACTCTTGGTACATTTGGAGGCTAGTTCATGATCTGTTTAGTTGTGATATATTTTCTGCAGTTCATTACATTATTTTAACTTATACTTAACATTATCGTGGTCGAAAAGCTGTTGAGTTGGTATTTTTGTGATTAGCTTAGTTCTCACAATCCGATTGCTGAGCAATTCATTTGGCCGTGGTACGTTGGGGCTTAGTGTCGTTGCTTGTAGATATAACATTATCAAATGCAGCAACTATTCTGCTTATTCTACCTAAACTAATAATTTTTTCATAGCCCAAATTTATTTTTCATACGAAACCATTTAATTGAGGAAGTTTTGAAGATGATATGACGTGGTCGACTTGCCATTGCTGAGCAAATTCTCTGTATGCTTCGCATAGTAGTGGCCATTTGTTACTTATCACTCTTTTGGGAATATCGTATTCAAGGAATATCTGTTTTGTTGCTGACAGGGTTATATTACTTATGCATTGTTCTGTCATCTTGCTCGTGTTAGAAAAGTTACTGCAGTTATAAGTAACTATTAAATATTTACGGCCACCAAAATGAAATAGATCTGTACCAATATATTCCCATGCTAGATTAGGAATATTTGTTGTTGAAAGTTTGCTTTAGATGTATAGGAAGGTATTTTTGAGATGTGGAATATTTCTTAGCCTTATTCTCGATGTCTATGTCAATTCCAATTTTCTCTTCAGATTCCCAACTTTGCACCTATGGTTCGAAAATGGTCTTTTCAATGTCTTGGTGAGTAGAAGAACTGATTTAATAATATTTGTCAGCTGATTGGCATTAAGATCTTTGATCTTTTCAAATTAAAACCATCATTAGTTGGGAGTTCGTTTTTGTAAAATCCGTAGGAATGTATTGGAGGTGGTAATTCTTTGACTGACTCTCGTCATCCAGTTATTATGATTTTAAGAAGCTGGTTGAGAACGTGACCTTTCTGGTTTTAACTTGAATTTCGTTCAGAAGATTATGGCTGAATCATAAGGACAGTTCTAGCATTCAAGTCAACTGTTTCCTTGTTGGTGATAAGAAAACAACTAATCGTACCTAGTAATGTCATTTCATTTCTAGATTTGTATTTTATGCATATTTGATGTCTCTATAATTTAAGTAGCATATCTTGTATTTTTAGGGGTCACTGGTCAACGGTTTCTGCAGTATAATTACCAGTGGTTTAAGGTCAGTGAGTACTCTGAAATGATGGCAATGTATGAAAGGTTTGATTCCCAAATGAAATTGCACGGAGTTTGTTCTATGCCGGTATAACGTTTCCCCGTATCTGATACAGATTTCGATGTACGTCAGTCGGCTCCCATTCCGCATCAGTGAAGCACCAAGTAATTTCAATTTTCACGACTGACATATTGCCATGTTAAACTGTACGAGTATTGGCCCTCGTCCAGTTTCTATCTTGAGAATCTCAAAATATCGACTGCGGCGTTCTTGTCAAAAGCAAAAGTAACTTCAGTTAATCTCATAGTGTGGACACCTTGTTGGGCAAGTCTGGAATGAATGGGGACAAGTAATTAGGAACGTCTAAAATATTTCACGTGAGTCTCTGTTGCATATTGGAGCTAACATGACTTTCATGTCATTGAGCTTCGTGTGTCGAGACTGACATCATCTGTACAACATGGTAAAATTGAAAGGGAGTTACCTGTGCAATTCAGAGAAGAAATAATATTAACATAATACAATGTACTTTAATTTAAAATCACCGGTTTCAGCTTACTACTGACGTTCAAATTATTTGACCCCCCCCACTCATGCACACTCATACATACACACATACAATCACACATAAACATACATATATGTATGTATATACGTAAGTATGTACATATGTGTGTATGTATGTATGTATATATATATGTATGTATGTACACACACATGCACACATATACGTACATACATAAATACATATATACGCACATAGATACATATATACATATACATATATATATAATATATATATACACTACACACACACACAAAGACATACACATGTATATGTATATATATATGAATAAATATACTTTTATTAAAACTGGAAAAATCTTCACAAACTATTACTCAGTGTTTTATGTTACCTTTAGTTGCACAACAGTCTGGCGAACGAGAGGGTGAAACTCTGGAGTGATAATTTGTGAAGACTTTTGCAGCTTTAATAAAAACATATTACTCTGCCTTCAGTATTCGAGTACTAATTTTCCCCACCTTGTTTTGAATTCATATGCTTACTACTGTATATATATATATATATATATATATATATA
>NC_068989.1:20183892-20184495 GCF_001194135.2 Octopus bimaculoides
GGCCAGCCCCAAGGAAAGACTAAGCTAAGAGCACTAGATTCCTTGCAAGAAAGCAGCGAATGTATACGAAAACAAGGACGAAAAAATAGGGAGAAATGGTACACAAATACAAATGCAAATTACAGCACATTAACAACAGGTGTCTTTTGACTAAGGACGAACTAAATCAAGCTGGCAGGGACATAAGAGATGACAGGCATGGGGAGGAATATAGATGTTGCACAGATGGTAGTCGAACTAAGAAAGAAAGGTCAGGCTTGGCTGAACGCCGGTCACGTGGGGAGAGAGGAGAGAAGTAGTGGCAGAGGGATAGAAGAATTAGGGAGGGACGAGAAAAAAGGAAAAGGGACAAAGCGAAGTGAAAGAGGAGGGAAAGTGAGAATGAAGAGAAAGCCAGGATATGTGAGAGAGGGGGAACGAAACAAAGAAGAATGGAAAGAATGAAGTAAGTATGAAGGAGCTGATAGAAATATATATAACATTAGACGTGCGTACAGTTCTACCGATTACATTGGGGATATGTTTGTGACACGCACACACACACACACACACACACACACACACACACACACACACACACACACACACACACACACACACACA
>NC_068989.1:20184507-20185284 GCF_001194135.2 Octopus bimaculoides
TGTGTGTGTGTGTGTGTGTGTGTGTGTGTGTGTGTGTGTGTGTGTGTGTGTGTGTGTGTGTGTGTGTGTATGAATGTGTTTCTTTCTGTTTCCCATTACTAACTGACAAGATATTCTTCAACACGAGACTATGCTAAAAAGCACTGTGCAGCAGTACTGAATCTAGAACCTCGAGATTGTAAAACAAACTTATAAATGTACTGTTATGTCCTCGTCTATCGGACACGTGACATCTTCTTGAATACCTAGGTAATAAGGCGTTCCGTTGGATTTTCAATGGTGAACTGTTTCCTATCACCAGTATTCCAAGTTAAGAAAACATTTGCTAATTTATCTTGGGATGCCATCCGCAAAGAAAACAATAGTGAAGTCAGTAGCGTATTTACATTTGTGAGCCAAAAATTTCCCCGCAAAGAAAAGAGTGACATATATAGTTCTGCCTTTCGGTAGTAGTAAGTTGCGAATAAGCCACCTATATTATTTATAGTTTTCACTATTACCATTTATGAAATCAGCGTCATATTTCTACGGTATAAACTGACGAGGTGAGCCAACTTAATTCTAGGCCGGGTAAGAGCCACTGATAAGCATTAATAAAAAGGCGAAATGACTGGTGATTTCGTTATACAAGACTCTAGGGAGCTTGCTCCCTTGTCAGTCTTAAAATAAGTGCTTTATCGTGGCTGAGAGATGTTTTGACTTTTATTTCTAGGAATGCTGGTGCTAACTAGTGCCCTTAGTCACTTTAGTGACGTCTCCCTCTCTCTCTCTGTATAT
>NC_068989.1:20187380-20189066 GCF_001194135.2 Octopus bimaculoides
ATATATACACAGTATATTATTTTCAGCAATTCAAATATTGGAACTATTTATATCCTTCAGTTTGTTATATTTCTTTGGCTTCTTCAACATCTATGTTATCGTATCAAAGTTACTATATTCGTTCTAGTTCTGAATAGGATAAAAATAGCTGGTGCAAAATATTTATCATTAATAAGTAGCTAGCACGTATAGTAATATATTAATGAATGTTTCAATATTCTTCTTATAAATCATCTGAAAAACAAAATCTAAACAAAACAAAGATAGAACCAGCCATAGAGATATAGAATATATATAAATACCAATTTACAAATGTTACACACTCACGCACGCACACAGTGGTGAGCTGGCAGAAACGTTAGCGCGCCGGGCGAAATGCTTAGCGGTATTTCGTCTGCCGTTACGTTCTGAATTCAAATTCTGCCGAGGTTGAGTTAGCCTTTCATCCTTTCGGGTCGATAAATTAAGTACCAGTTACTCACTGGGGTTCATGTAATCGACTTAATCCCTTGTTTGTCCCCTCTATATTTAGCCCCTTGTGGGCAATAAAGAAATAGCACACACATACACACACCCACACACGCATGTATGTATATAAACGCAAAAGAATGGAGAATTGTGAATACTTTATTAGCTTACGCACATTTCGGATAGATTGGTAAATTCCATCTGTGATGCAGTAATCATGCATATTAATAGATCCTATATTTCATCAATTTACACCATGCAGATCGATCTAGACAATGACACTCCCAAGATATCAACTTAAGCTGTAGAGACTTTAGTGATTCCTTCAACTTAGTCTTGTATATAAGGACGGGTATTACCTTACCAAGGTGTTCCTCTGCTTGTTGGCCACACAAAAGAATTTTCGGAATGTGGTCATCTTTCATTCGAACAACATCTACACATCTGTACTGAATCTTCAGCAGCATGCTTTTGATACTGTAGATATCGTATTTTTCAAAGATTTTGACATTTGATAATTTATCTTGGCACTTTTATGTTGCAGATATTGTGCAGACAGTACATGCGAAAAGTTTCAAGTTTCTTTATATGCCTGTGGTATGGAGTCTATGCTTCTGCTCCATACAAGAGTATGCTCAAAATACAAGATTTATATGCACTTATTCACCGTGTTCATCGTACAAACGATGAGTTATTTTCAATTTTCTAATTATTATTAATGTTGTTGTTGTCGTTATTATTATTATTATTATTATTATTATTATTATTATTATTATTATTATTATTATTATTATTATTATTATTATTAATAATATTATTATTATTTGTAAAGAATAAAAAAGTTTTAGAATGGTACAACAATGCACTATAAAACAAAAAAATGAACTATATACCTGTTGTAATTTGGTTATCTATAGTCCGATGATATTTCGGAATTACAATTCCTTCTTCAGATGTTCTTAGCTGGAGTCTCTGCTATAAACTGTTTCCATCGGCTTTCTTTTTTTTCGAAAGCGTAGACTCCAGCTAATAAGATCTGAAGAAGGAATTGTAATTCCGAAATATCATCGGACTATAACTAACCAAATTACAACAGGTGTATATTCCATTTTTTGTTTTATAGTGCATTGTTGTGCCATTCCACAATACTCTCCTATTATTATTATTATTATTATTATTATTATTATTATTATTATTATTATTATTATTATTATTATT
>NC_068989.1:20189350-20190058 GCF_001194135.2 Octopus bimaculoides
TCCCACCAGTTTTTATCATGGGGCAAGTCCAGGTTTTTGCATATTACCCAGTGAATATATTGTGCAGCTCTATCATGCCTGTTGAGATACTCTGTAGGCGCAAGCAGACTGCACATGGAGACAACATGATCGATGGTCTCATTTTGTTTATTATTATTATTATTATTATTATTATTATTATTATTATTATTATTATTATTATTATTATTATTATTATTAGTATAGACGTCGCACAGTCCCCAATATCGTGAGGTAGTTGATGTTGATTTAAGATATTGTGTCTACCGGGGTTTTGTATTGTCTTTACGTTTTGACTCTGGTAGCTGCCACATCTTAGCGATTTCAATTCTCAAGTCTCCATATTTATCAACCCTTTCTCTTTCTTTCATGATGATATGTTGATCTCCTGTCACTGCCACGTTTGTCGCTCCTAAAGGTTACTATATCCGGCCTTCGGTGCTCTAATACCTCGTCTGGTTTGAAGTCAAAGTCCTGAAGGAGTTTTGCCTTCATCCTTTTCGTCCATTACCTTCATCCTTTTCGTCCATTACCTTCATCAAGGTCGATTTTGCCTTTCATCCTTTCGGGGTCGATGAAATAAGTACCAGTTCAGCACTGGGGTCAATTTAATTAACTAACCCCCTCCCCCAAAATTTCAAGCCTTGTATCTATAGTAGAAAGGATTATTATTGTTATTATTATTATTAT
>NC_068989.1:20190068-20192190 GCF_001194135.2 Octopus bimaculoides
ATTATTATTATTATTATTATTATTATTATTATACTTTTAATCTGTAAGCTTGTTACAGTGACTTGCCGAGACATACCTAGTGCCCTGGGGCTTATGAAGGATAAGAGATGTTACAGTATGACTGAAAGCTTGGGGAGGGGAAGTAACGAAATGGATAGAGTTTTTCTAAGGATGTGGGTAGTACTTGTCAGTACAATCTTTTGAATTTCTCTGAGACATGGTTCTCCCGGGATAATATATAGATGTTTCTGACATCCCTTGTTTATCGTACCTAGGACACCGACAATAACAAGAGAACAGTTCTCGCTTTAAGATGCCATATCTTTTGTATTTCAATTTCCGGGTCCTTATATTTACTTAGTTTGTCAAATTCCTTGACAGATATATTTTTATCAGTGGGTCGATTAGCCTGGATCGTTCTGTCAGTGTTGACTGGAAAATCCCAGAGGATAGTGACATTTTTACCTTCAATGTCTGGCTCAGGATGATGTTCATACCAGTAAAGAGGAGTGCTGATTTTGTAGTGTTTACATATTTTCCATTGTTGTCGTTGTTGTTTACTTTTAATCTTCATGTTTGATGCAATCACTTGCCGGGACACACCCAGCGCCCTGGGGCAAGTGAACGTTAAGAGATGTTGGTGAGATGAAATATAGCCTGGCGAGGGGAAGTGGTGAGGGCAGTAGCAAAATGCATCCATATAATGCAGTGCAAACATTTAAATTGATAGGGTTTTTCTAAGGATGTGGGCAGTACTTGTCACCACAATCGTTTGGATTTTCTTGAGTCATGGTTCTCCTGGGATGTTGTCTAAATGTTTCTGGCATCCCTTTTTTTTTATCAAACATAAGGCACCGACAATAACAGGAACAGTTTTTGCTTTAAGATTCCACATCTCTGTATTTCAATATCCAGGTCCTTATATTTACTAAGTTTATCAAACTCCTTTGCAGATATGTTTTATCAGTGGAAACACTTACATCTATTAGTCTGCAAATATTTTCTTCCCTGTCTTTAATAAATATGTCTGGTCGATTAGCCTTGATCCTTTTATCAGTGTTGACTGGAAAGTTCCAGAGGGCGGTGACATCTTTACCTTCAATAACTGGTTCAGGATGTGGTTCATACCAGTAAGCAGGGGTACCGATTTTGTAGAGTTTACAAAAAAATCCACATTTAGGGTCAGTACCGTGTTTGAGAACGTTAGCCTGGTAATTTCTAGTTAGCAAACTTTAGTCTGTTGCTGCCAGTATGAAGACTTCAGTCTCTGCTTTCACTCCTGAACTCCTCAGCCATTGATGGCTTGTTGCTTGGTCTACATCAGCATTTTGACTTCGGAGAATGTATTGTCCATGCAGGGGCTTCTTGCTCCACCGCTTCTCAGTCTGTTTCTGCCCGTTCTGTTTTGCAATCTGCTTGATTCGTATTGTTTGCTTGGTAGCAGTGGTTTCAGTCTCCTGATCTAATTAAGGATTGATGCCAAGTTCCCTTTCGAATTTATAAGCTTCTTTGATAATGGAGTGTGACTTCTTGCTGCTTTCATGTTCGCACACAAGTTGCAGCATCCAGTCCTTTGTACTAGATAAGTACCTCTTCATTCTTATAGTGGAGGTCTTATAACACAGTTCTAATTGCATCGTTCCTATTCTCCCACGGCTTCTAGGTAGGGACAGATGGTCTACGTCTGCCTTAGGGCGTTTTCTTGGATGTTGATAATTTTCGTGTCTTCCTGTCCAGGCGTTGGAGTTCCTTAGGATTCCTGTAAATGATGTTAAAACTGTACTGGAGTACTGGAAGTGTCATAGTGTTAATAACTTCGATGAGGTTTTTAGAGTTGAGTTCAGTCTTAAGTACAAGTCTTATTCCTCCATGGTACCCCTTTCTTATTTTTTCCTCCATAGCAGGCGCAGGAGTAGCTGTGTCGTAAGTAGCTTGCTTACCAACCACATGGTTCCGGGTTCATTGCCACTGCGTGGCACCTTGGGCAAGTGTCTTCTACTATAGCCTCGGGCCGACCAAACCCTTGTGAGTGGATTTGGTAGACGGAAACTGAAAGAAACCCGTCGTATATACATACATACACACACACACACACACACACACACACACACACACACACACA
>NC_068989.1:20192468-20193446 GCF_001194135.2 Octopus bimaculoides
ATATATATATATATATATATATGTGTGTGTGTGTGTGTGTGTGTGTGTGTGTGTGTGTATGTTTGTGTGCCTGTGTTTGTCCCCACCAACATCGCTTGACAACCGATGGTGGTGTGTTTACGTCCCCGTTCGGCAAAAGAGACCGATAGAATAAGTATTAGGCTTACAAAGAATAAGTCTTGGGGTCGATTTGCTCTACTAAAGGCGGTGCTCCAGTATGGCCGCAGTCAAATGACTGAAACAAGTAAAAGAGAAAGAGAAAATGAGAGTAGCATGATGATTATCATCTCCAAGGTATTTATAATTTTCTAGTGGATCAAATTTCTTGATGGCAGTGTTGATAACCAATTTAATGGAAGCTATTTGCCCGAGTTTTTTAAATAGGATATCTTGTGTAGTGAATAATATAGTGGTCATTTTACTTTACGATACATATTAACTGAACCAGTTTCCTTCTACTCATAGCTTTTATTTAGAACTAAACTGATCAAATGACATTTGCTCCGTAACTTCGATAATTATTCGCTGACTAGCTGTGTTCTACATATCTCCTCTGTGCATTTGAATCGGTCAGTAAAAGTCTAAGTGGAGTAGGAATTTTGCCATTAACATTCTTCAAGTTGACAAGTGAGAGAAGAAACTAAGTATTACAATTCTAGTATGATCTGATTAATACAATTCCTAAGTAGGTCTGCTGAGATACACCCCTGCCCCTTATACTGCTCAACTATTGTTAGTTTTACCGCTTATCTCTTTTCAAATGTTCGCTATCCCAAAAAGTGAGGAAGAGGATAAAGATTAGTATAGGATGGTGTCTAATTTTTCTGTCTGTGTAGAATCGTAATCGATTAAATGTAAGATCGATTAATATGTATGATTAGTGCATCGCAGACTTTTGGAATTTGCCAGTCTATCCGAAATGTGCGTAAGCTAATAAAAGATTCATAACTCTCCGTTCTTTTATTTTTGTATATATAT
>NC_068989.1:20193576-20197219 GCF_001194135.2 Octopus bimaculoides
ATATATATATATATATATATATATATATATATATACACACATTTTATGTATATACATATATATATATACATTGTATGTATGTGTGTATGCGGTGTGTCTGTGTGTGAATGCGTGTGTAGCATTTGTAAATTGTTATTCACATACATCTGATATTTCTAGGACTGAAGGCAATGTCTGATTTTATTTGTTGTTTTCCAAATGATTTCTAAGAACGATATTGAAGGAGTGATAAATGTTTTAGTATACGTGCTTGTTAACGTACTTGTTACTTATTAATAATAAAGACTTTGCACCTTCTATTTTGATCCTATTCAAAGCTAGAATGAATATAGCAACTTTAAGATAAGGATAGGATGGTGCTAAATTTCTCGCACCCTCTGCGTGTCGTAAAAGGCGAATGAAAGAGAAACCATAGCAGCTTATCTCCAAAGATGTTGTTGTGGCATGGCGAGCTTAGGCCCCTTTTAAATAAACCTAGCCATACCCTGCACCGGGAAGTAGCGGAGCATTGCAAGTGTCTCAGCAGATGTTCCTTGAGTGACGGACAACGGCAGATCTTGAATAAGTGGCAGGCGTTCTGGTAACCCTAGATGCTGTCGTCACGCTGCGGTGAAGAAGGCAACGAGAAACTACTTAACTTCTTTATAATTTCAAAGAACAATCATGAATAGTCACAATTCAATAGTGGAAAATAACGGCGTGAAGGAGGTTTGTCTATATAACGAGGATGGCTCCTCGCCCGGCAAGGCATCCCATGAATAACAGAAAACTACTGTTAGCAACAGAAGTACCATCAAATTTGGAACCTGGAATATGAGAACTTTATATCAAAGTGGCAAGCTTGAAAATGTTAAACAAGACATGATGAGACTAAACCTCAACATCCTAGCCATAAGTGAAGCAAGGTTGCCGAATAATGGTGACGTCATCATCGATGATTTCAAGATGGTTTATACCGGTGGTAACAAACATGAAAAAGGAATAGGACTGCTTTTATACACTGATATGGCGAAATGTGCCCTTGGCTACTGAACAGTAAGAGAAAGAGTTCTGCTGGTCAGACTGCATGGTCATTCATTTAACATTTCCATCATAGTTGTTTATGCACCCACAGTGGATAACACAGAAGAGGAGTCTGATGCCTTCTATGACACCCTGGAAGAAGCCAAGTCTTAGTGCAAGGTTGATGAGATTAATATCAACATAGGAAATCTGAATGCAAAAGTGGTTCGTGGACAGGAAGGTTAAGTCGTTGGTCAGTACGAAATTGGCAAGAAAAATGAAGGAGGTGAGAGATGGATACGGTGGTATATGGATACGGTGGAATATGATTATTACGAATACAGGGTTTAAGGAGCACCCTAGAAGAATTTACACATGGGAGGTCCCTGGTGACATCTCGAGAAACCAGATTGGTTATATCTCTATCAATGACAGATTTAAAAGATCAGTAAAACATGCAAAAATATTTCCAGCAGCAGACTGTGGGAGCGACAATGTACCAGTGGTATACACACTCCAATGTAAATTAAAGAAGTTGAAAAGAGAAAGAACTACAGAGAAACTGGATTTTGAGCGGCTGAATAAGACAGAGATGCAGTTGAAGTATTCCATCAATGTAGAGAACAGATTTAATCAGTTGATGGATAATGGCAAGTAGATTATTTAGAGAGTAATGAAAAACATCTTAGTAGAAACAGCCAAGGAAATCCTGCCAAAGAAAAAGAAAAAAGAAAGAAATGGACGACTGAGGAGATCTTTTCAATGATAAATAAGTGACAGAAAATCAGGAACAGGAAATCCAAAAAGTGTAGGAAGCTGATAGAGTGATTAAACGGAGGTGTAGGGAAACTTAAGAGACCTGGCTAAATGGACAATACGAAGAAATTGAAAGGCAATTTCCGGTAAGATACAAAGTATACCAGGAGATAAATGAAATATCTGGCAGAAAGTCAGGATGCTGAAACTCCGAGTGTTTCAGAGCAAAAAATGGTACCATGCTGGTTGAAGATATTGACATTTTGAATAGATGGACAGAGTATGTAGGAGATTTATCTCATGATGCGGTAACAACCTGCCTAATTTTCCTGACTCTAACGAGGGTCCGAAGATTCTGTCATTTGAAGTACAGGAAGCCATCAAAACAAGCTTCTGGGCTAGACGGAACTGCCACTGAAATGTTAAGCGCATTAGAGGAATATGGAATTAAAAAAGTGACAGATGTAATAAGCAAGATCTATGATAACGGGAAATTTTCAGAAGATCTGAGTAAATCCATCTTTATTACACTCTCGAAGAAACTGGGAGCGGCGGACAGTAAGCAGCATCGCAAGATTAGTCACATGGGTTACGTTACAAAGATCATTCAGAGAATTTTACTTCTGCGGGCAACAAACAGAATAAAGCCTGACATTGGAATTGAACAGTTTGGCTTTGTAATGGGTGCTGGTGCTAAGAATGTTATTTTTGTATTGTGTATGATAAGGGAGCGGGCGGTGGAGAAGCAAAAAAAGTGTTCCTGTGTTTCATAGATTACATAAAGACCTTCGACAAAGTAAAACATGACATGTTATTTGAAGAACTCAGTAACTTTGATCTGCATGGGAAAGATCTCGGAATCTTGCAGAGTCTGTATTGGAACCAACCAGCGTGCGTAAAGGTGATGAAGAATGCAGTGAATACACTAGCACCAAGAGAAGTGTTAGACAAGGATGTGTTATATCGCCAGACCTCTTCAATTACTTAAGATAATTGATCATGAGTGAACTGCATAAGGAAAAAAAGGTCTTAGGGTAGGAGGCAGAGACGGCACAAACATAAGATATGCAGATGACACAGTCTTACTTGCAGATTCGGAAAAGGAATTTCAGAGACTACAGGATGTAGTGGTCAGGGATAGCGAGAGGAAGGGTCTGTTCATAAATTGCAAGAAGGCAGAGTGTATGATGGTAACAAAGTAGGGAAGCACCAAGTGTATGCTGAAGGGAAGCCCAAAGTTGACATTCAAATCATTTAGCATGCATCATCCTTCAACTACTTTGGAACTTTGATCACAGAAGACGCAAAATGAAGACGCATGAAAGAGATCAAAAGACGAATACTGCTGGCAAAATCTGCATTCTCAAAATTGTACATCTTGAGAAGCTGTATTCTAAACATCAAAACCAAAATTCGTATCTTGATCTGCAATGTCGACTCTGAGTTAATGTACGGAAGTATGAATGAGAAGTAAGAAGGTGCTTGGAGAGCTGTGAAATGTTCTTAAGGAGAATATTGAGGATAGCATGGACAAAGTGTCTAATGAAGAAGTGATGACCCGAGCTGCGGTAAATTGGAAGCTGTTTTGTGAGACAAAGGCCAAGAAACAGATTTCTTGGTCATGTGGTGAGGAAAAACAGCCTGGAGAACTTAGCGATGACCGGAAAGGCTGAAGGGAAAACAAGCAGAGGAAGGAGAAAATGATATGGATGTCAAGCTTGATGAACTGGTTGGAAACAAGAGGCATTAAACATCAGGAAGTGAAACTGTTATAGAAAACAGAGAAGAGAGAATTGTGGCAGTACATAATAGCCTATGTTCTACATTCTGGACTTTTATGACCGTACTCAAAACGTTTGCCGTAAGCGAACTTAGAGGATATATA
>NC_068989.1:20197391-20199151 GCF_001194135.2 Octopus bimaculoides
TATATATATATATATATATATATATCGGAGTAAATGCGCTAAGTAATGTTTACGTATAATCACAATTTAGGTTAGTTGAAATATATTTGTCACATATTTCAACAGCTAAAGGCAAATACACTGCAGTTACCGTGGAGAAAAAAATTCTCTCTTATGGTAAAAAGGTATGAAAACACTCCGTTCGTTCAGTGTTGCTCTCTGTCGGGAATCTGAGGCATCGATGTTTCGAGTTTGTTGACTCTTGTCGATCTGATGTACCTGAGAGTGTAACACACCTTTTTACCATAAGAGAGAATTTTTTCTCCACGGTAATTGCAATGTATTTGCCTTTTGCAGTTGAAATATATTTCAATATATTTCAACTCACCTAAATTGTGAATATATATATTTCCTTTAAGTTCGCTTTACTGGAAACGCTTTTGAGTACGCACATAAAAGCTCCTATGCTAGTATGCAAGCTACCTGCATAATAATAATCTACAACAGCAATTTACAACTTACAACAGCAATTTTATGGGATAGTACCGAGCAGTGTCGATATATATTAGGTCATCCCATAAACAATGCAATTTTTTCAATTGCATGAACTAAAAGTCGGAGGGGGATGAGATAAACTACCTGCAGGTAGTAATTTTATCTTGTCCTTATTTTTAGTGCAAGTTTTGAAGTGTGCAGTTCGATTTTAACAGTTATTTTTTCAAAGCTATAATGGAAGTGACAAAAGAGTACATTCGGCATATTTTGCTTTATGAGTTCAATAAAGGCAACAATGCAATGGAAAGTGCGAGGAATATTAATGCAGTATATAGGGATCGGACAATAAGTGTAAGCCAGTATCAACGGTGATTCCAGAGATTCCGTGTCGGAAACTACAGCCTAGAAGACGAGCCTCGTCCTGGAAGATCTGTAGAGCTCGACGAGGACGTCCTGCAAATCCTGATGGAACAAAATCTCATTGTAACTGTTGAGGAACATAGCAGAGAAGCTTGGATTTGGTCATTCAACCATTGATCGAAACCCACGTGCCATCGGAAAAGTCAGCAAATTGGGTCAATGGGTTCCTCACAAACTTTCCGAGTTTAATCGCACGCAGACAGTGAATGTGTACTCATCTTTGCTGTTACGTCTCATGAATGAATCTTTTTTGGACCGAATAGTGACTGGTGACGAGAAATGAGTTCTCTATAAAAATGTCAAGCGCCAAAGACAGTGGGTAGGGAAGGAGAAACACCGGCACCCAAGGCTAAAGAAGGTCTCCACCCGCGTAAGGTGTTATTATCTGTTTGGTGGGAAATGAAATGTTTGGTCCACTTTGAACTTTTAAGCCCAAACGAAACGTTAGCAAAGGCGATTTACTGCGAGTAGCTTGAGTGGCATAAGTCAGCACCATCTTTGGCTTCAAGACAAAAGATGTTCTTCCATCAGGATAATGCTCGGCCACACACAGCGAATTTTTTGAATGGAAACGATGTCCAACCCACCATATTCGCTGGACATTTCTCCATCTGATTATCATTTATTCCGCTGTCTTCAAAATCATTTGGACGGGAAAAATATGAATTCTGTCGACGAGGTTAGAACAATACTAGAGGAGTATTTTTCGTCACGGACAAGTGAATTCTGGAAGAGAGGCCTTGCAAGTCTACCAGATAGATTGAAGAGTATTGTAGAAAATGAAGGAGAGTATATTTTAGATGAAAAAAAAAACTTTGTTTATCTTAATTTTGAAAAATAAAACAAGTATAAAAAACTGCATTATT
>NC_068989.1:20202847-20204419 GCF_001194135.2 Octopus bimaculoides
TAATCTCTATAGAAACCATATAATAAGTTAATATTTAGACAAGTAATAAGTAAATTAATATTAAGCTATTTTCTTTGCAATTTTTTTCCTCCCTCTATTGTGGTAAAAATATTCAAAGAAGTTTTATCCTTTTGTTAAAATTTCATTCTTAATAATCTTCTTGATTACCCGAAATTTTAACTTTATACAATAAGACAATATTGTTTGAAATGATCTTTAGAAATTACTTATTTTATCTCTTTCTTAAATGGCTCTACCCTCCTGACCATAGTATTTTATAAGGGCCTTTATATAGATAACCCTTCTAAACAAGTACCACTAAGAAACTATAAATATCATGTAGGGAGTAACAATAATAACTTCTTAAACCTATGAAATAACCCTTAGTTTTTAAAAAAATTAAAAAAAGATTAGTGTAAAATATGAATGTTCCATAACTTAAATATTCCTTTAGCTGATATCAGACATCAATCTTTTATTGATATTAGCTAAATAAATAAATTTATAATTTTTAGTCTATATATTTTGAATTATTATACTTTTTCTATAAATCTTCTCTATTGGTGTTAATAAGCTACATATACTTTACCATAGTATTAGTAATTAAGTTATTTTATTCCTTTTCCATGGTGTTCTTTATTATTTTATAATTAGCCTTTATTTATTCATAAAATTAAGTTAATCTTTGTATCTCTATAAATTCATACTTAGCTTATATAAAACTATACTGGTATATTCACTACTTATAAAAAAAACTGATTAGATTATAATTTTATTAATATATAATTAACATGTTCTTTTACCTCAATACTCCTTTATTAATACCAGTATATACCAATTAATCAATATTCACAGATACCATCTCACGAGTTAGTATTTAAGTGTACAATATGTATAAATATTAAACTATTTCTGGATAATTTCTTTTCCTGCCTCTATTGTGGTAAAAATTTGGTACGTACTCAAAAGTATTCATAAATTTCTATCCTTTTTCTATAATATTCTTCTTAATAACCCTCTGAATAACCCTAAACTTTAATTGTATACAATATAGTAACTTTGTTTAAAATATTTAACTATAGTACCACATGATAAGACTTTCCCTGTTTCTTTATCAATGGTCTGCTAGTAGGCGACCCCCTTAATTGTCAGCTAACATTTTGTTTTAAGTTTTCCTTTACCAAACCTCATGATATTGCTTCTAATAAATCTTGAATTTTATGACTTTACCAACTATGATTTCTGTCTGCTCCCTCAACCCTACCCCTAACAGATACTGCCCTTCATTCTCTCAGCCTTAGATATACAAGGATTTGATAAACTAGTCTATAAATTAAAACTGACCCTATAAGAACAAAACAATCAGTGACAGGTAGAGTCTTCTTGATAATTTAGTAACTTCTATACTGAAGTGGAGACAACATGTTCTTTGTCTATTTCCTTAACTTCTTGGAGATTTTAGGTATAATTATACTAATGTGTCCATCTGTTCTAATTTAATTAAATTCTGTCTTTGTGCATCTGAGGATTGCTCTGCATTTTAAATTGATGTAATGATTGCGTTGTTCAATT
>NC_068989.1:20204439-20208034 GCF_001194135.2 Octopus bimaculoides
ATATATAAAATAAAAAAGGGATTTGTATGATAGTGTATAGAGGAATATATTATTTAAAAGAGTTCCAACTCTGTCGGTTTTTATGTTTTATCTATATTCTTATAAAATTAATGTGGGATATAGAATATGGAATATATAATATAAATAGTAAAATGAAATGAAGTATTGAATGTCTTATTGAATATATGAAATATTGAGTATTAAATATATATAAGGACTAGTATACTTTCTTGCTTAATAGCAGTCATGACAGATGTACTGTAGTTGGCTGGCTGTCCTTTTGTCTTTTATACACTTTCCTTTGGACAGCAGCAGTAGGTATTTGGATATTTTTAATCTACTTAATGACCTTGGGATTTATGAATAGACATTGCGAAGTAAAGTCGCACTGGGAATTGTGTTCGTTTGAACTCAAATGGCATGTCTGCTGGTTTGATTGGAATTCTTGGAATGGAAACCTCTTCCCCAGAGGCACATCCAGTGATGATGGTAGCTTCTATCACATTAGGTGATAATGTCTTCACATTGTCCCATTGCATAATTTAGGAGGATCTAAATTTCTTAGAAGCATTATTAGGACTCCTACTTTCAGAAAAAAAAGTTTAAATGGAGGTGTTCCAGGTGGCTCAAGAGAACTAAGGAACTCTGTTAGGTAATGGACAGCTTAATTTTCACCAGAGACTGAATCAACTGATTTGTACTCCTTAATGACTGTTGGAATCTTATTCATTAATTCATAGTTAATCCTTGCTACTGTCTCATTTTTGGAGCAAGAATTTCCCCTTTCACACAACCATTTATGAGATTTATAACTATTACTTAAGTCTTGAAATACCTTGTTCTTCAATTCAGCTGAGGAATTCTCCATGATAGCAACATGAGCCAAATTGATAGCACCATTCCCATCAAATGGTACTCTTCCATTTCCTAATTGGAGGAGCCAGGTTGAAAACTGTTCTACACATTGGTCCCCATGTAATAAGCTCGCATGTTAGTGGTGAAGGAGAATTTCTGTACTTAATTCTATTGGTGTGAAGACTTAATGCGTGCTTTTATTTCATCAGATCTTGTCTGAAGTCTTCTGATAAAGCTAATGTAATTCCTCCCGTAGATTCATTGTTGACTCTTATGTCCGTCACTTTTACATATGTATATGCATGTTATATGTCTCTCTCTCTCTCTCTCTCTCTCTCTCTCTCTCTCTCTCTCTCTCTCTCTCTCTCTCTCTCTCTTTCTCTCTATCTATCTATCTACTTACAAAACGCGTTGAATAATAGGAAATGCATGGAAACCACTGCAATTTATACATATAGAATGAATTTTTTTAAAGAGTTGTCTCTTTTTTTTTAAATATGTTCCTGTTTCTGTATCGCAGTAGCAATCTCACAAAAATTCGAGCGCACACGCGCGCGTGCGTAGGCGTACCCCTGTGTGTGTGTGTTGTGTGCGTATGCGCATGTTTTGTGTGTATGTATGTGTGCGGATGTGTATGTATATATATATGATTGTGTATACATACATATATATATATATACACACACATACATATATTTATATATATTTACATTTATACATACAAATATCGCATATATATATGTATATATATATATTTGTATGCGACATCTGTATCTATCATGAATGTGAAACAGGAATCTATTTGTTCTACCCTCAACTAATTGATGCCACAATATAAATTGCCGAGTTTTATGCGAGTCTTATTGTTCAATATGTTTGATAGCTACACTTTAGAAATCCCTTATTTGACTATGAAAACAATGTTGTTATTATGCATATGAATAGCATTTTTTTTCTCAACTGAAATCGGATTAAACCGGAGGATGTATAGCTGTTTATGTATTAAATTATCTTTCATATACTGAAATGATATGGAAAAATAAATAAAAAGAAGAATCTTAATTTGAATATGTTTTGTTAATGATTCAGCATTGCTAATGCTATAGGAAAAATTATGTATTGGGATAACTACATTTATGTTTTTGCGGTGGATTGAACAAAACAAATATTTCGTTTCTATTCTTACGGTTAACCATTCTCGTATTTGATTCAATGTAATAAAATTTTCTATAAAATCAATTTCTGTATAGAGCTATCTTATAATTATAATATGTGGAAGAATTCTTAATGATCATTTGCAAAGCTGCTTGTCAGTATAAGTAATACATTCCTGAATAAAGTTTTAATAATGATCCTTGGGTGGATCAATTGTTTGTGTATACAGCTTATAGTTTCATTGGGTTTACGGAATGAGTAGTGACCGTTAGTATGGTGTTACTGGCATCCAAGCAATGAATAGTGCTAAGTTCTTAAAAGAGTATAAATTTTTTTCAATTAATACCGTGGATTATATGATAATCTATCCATACGTAGATATATATGCTAATTTTCGCAAATATGGATATAAATGTTGAGGTTCGCGAATCCCTATTAAATGCTTGTATTGTATATATATATCCTATTTTTCTGGAATATCAGTTTGTAATATTCCATTGTGCTAGTCTTTTCTCGGATCATACTGTACTCAAGATATATCTTAAATAGGAATTAATGTATGAAAATATATTTTTTACTTGCTGGGTTTAAAAGCAAGGCGTGGTGTCCATGGCATTTGTGGGCATCCAAAACCGGCGAGATTGATGACATTACTGTTCCTTTTGAAACTTTCCAAGTCAAAACGTGCGGGAAAGATATGAATTAACAGTGAATTCCAGATGTTTTAGAAAAGAAAGGTTGGAAGTTGCAATTAGTGTGATGCCTGGAGTGTTGTATGTAACAAGAATGATGAAAAGGGGAGGGATGAGCAGGACAGAAATGACTGTGTGGAGGCGTCATGAGCTCAGTCAGTTCTGAGGAGTAAGGCAAATTCAACAGGGCTTAGTAACTATATCTGGGAGCTTAAGGACAAAAAATAGAATATAGATTAGAATGGCGCATACTCGCAAAAACAACTTCTTACAACTCTACCAATAGACAGTGCGATTTCTGTTTGACCGAACGCCTGGAAATTCTAATAGCTAAACCACTTCTTCTTAATAGAAAATATGAGAACATTTGTTTTGTTTACATATAGCCCTCTTTGTCTTGTCCAAGTATCGGTAAACTCGCTTGACCCTGTACAAATCCGACGATAGCATCTTCATCTAAATAATCCCATTTAGCCGGAAACCACTTAAACTACTTACACGCAAACCGCAAACATTCACCTCCCAATCCCCATTCGCTTCACACACCCCATAATAGATCATTTTACATCTACACAAGGCTTCCTCCATTACTACGAACTTCCTACAACTTTAAGACCTAAAGACACATAAATTCCTTACTCATCCCGGACTGAGTAATCCGGATAGAGTTAGCCCCATTTTGACCATGAGTTAGAGTTAACCCCCTTTCTTTACACCGCCGGTGAAAAGTCTAGCCAGAATAAACACGTGGAAAATATGCGCTTATTTAAACTTGGGACTACAAATCAAAATAACCTCCATCCTACATCCACTTTGCAGCAGAATTATCAACTAAGAAATCTACTATAATGTAAGACTCAACATTCTTGGTCTTTATTCTCGTTACCAATGTA
>NC_068989.1:20208044-20211782 GCF_001194135.2 Octopus bimaculoides
TCTACTATAATGTAAGACTCAACATTCTTGGTCTTTATTCTCGTTACCAATGTATCCCTATGTCTTTCGGTCTTCTTACCTCTACATATGACTCCGCATTCTGATGATGTCTACCACTACAACTGGAAAACAGAAACGATCGTAAATGTACTATTAGTACCACTTTTCTTTAATTGATTAAATTAATGGCTTACTAACGCAAACGACCAACTTGTTCCTCTTATTTTTCATTTTTCCTCCATTTTCTTCTTGCATACATACATACATACATACATACATATATACATACATACACACGCACACACACACACACACACACACACACACGCACACACACACACTCACACACACACATATATATATATATAACCGCGCCATGTTTGACCGACCACTGCAACCTACAAGTTTTTTTCATTCTGTCTCTGTTCATTTTCTCTTATTCCTTTGTGTTGAAAAGCGTAGGGTCGAAACATAAAAGACTTTTTCATTTTTCCCGAGCGTCAAACTAATACACTTGATGCTCAATAAACTTATTGTTCATACACCTCACACATGAAATTTATTATTAAAATATCTGCAGAAACAAAACTAAAATGAAATATTTCTTAAACCGTTAAAATGTTTAAAATCTCTAAAACACCTGTTGACAAAATCATCCAATTGCTTGATTATTTGGTGCATATGAAAATATGAAATTTGTGTCACATAAAACCTATTCATTAGGAATGATATTGATTTTGGTTCTGAGCGTTGAAGGAGACGCAGATTCAGAAGTAGTTTTTCCTGAGATGCGATTTTGATTCCTGATTTATAGTCATTTCAATGCGCATGCGGCAGTAATGTTCTTGGGGACGTCATAAACGTCACTACCGCCTATTTCTTCCTGCCCTAAACAATACAGGATTATAACGGTTCGTGTGTGCGCCGATAAGGAAATCAATTGGGTTCTGGTATCGGAAACCCCACCAAGCGGTTGCAGGTTCCGATTCTATTTTCGGCGAAGTGCTGGGTATTTGTGCGACGAACTAGAGCTGGATATCAGAGGTAGGTACTAAAGTGTGACACTAAATTAGAGATTAAAACTGAATCTAGACATCAGACATAAGCACTAAAACTACAGAGTGGAAATAAGTAATAGAGCCAGGTACAAGATTCGACACGAGTT
Source organism: Octopus bimaculoides (assembly GCF_001194135.2). NCBI lineage: Eukaryota > Metazoa > Mollusca > Cephalopoda > Octopoda > Octopodidae > Octopus > Octopus bimaculoides. The sequence continues at coordinate 20,209,210 of NC_068989.1, forward strand.
CTTGACTCAGAAGATAGTCACTAGAGTTCTTACACTCCCATTTCAGCCATTCCATAAGGTACTTATTGCCACACATCCTATGAAAAAAGAGATATTCTATAATCGAGTTTATCGAGGCAGTTAAATAGAAGACTCGTTAGAGCGGGGATCCACAAAGTGATCAATATTGACCTCTATGTGGCTATCCAAGAGGTCGATAATACTCGAAACAATTTTGATCATTAAGGGTGCAGAAATATTAGTGAACTGAATCCGAAGAGCGCAGTAATTTAAGGGTAAAACTCGCAAATTTCAAACCAAATATCAATGAAATAATTTGTTTTCACCAAGCACATATTTCGCATTAAATATTCTGATTATGTCAAAATAAAATGACTTAATTTTTTGTTGCTTGTCATCAATTTCGTTAAGTACTTTTATAAAATTCTTCAGATATTTTTTTTATTATAAAATGGTTATTGCACAAAAGAACGAAAGATTTATTGTTTTGAAACGAAGAAATTTTCTTTTAATTATGCATTTTAATATATTTTAGAAGTTCACGCGATAGAAAGTGGTAAGTTATCAAATATTCCATGAAGTCGACGATATCAAGAGTTTGCCGACTACTGCGTTTGAGGATAGGGTAAAAAGCCTTGGGGAATTTGTTTCAGTTCTTTTCGCCCCGAGTTCAAATCTTGCTGAGAACAACTTTGACCTTTATTCTTTCGGAGTCAAGAAAGTACGAGAGCGTCCTGAAAAGTTCCTGGCGTTGGGGAAACGAAAATACAGGAGGATCAGTTCATTAGGATTTTACTCAACATAATCCCTTCTCAAATTCACACATTTATTGCAGCAGTCCTTCAGTTTTTCTAAGCCCTGTAAAAGAACTCGGAAGATTGGGCTTCTAACCAGGCTTTTCATGATACCCCCTCGTAAACAACCAGTTAAATGTAATGGATTGATAGAATTGTTAGGGCATCAAACGAGATACCTTATGGTGTTTGTTCCAAGTCTTAGCGTTCTGAGTACTTGGGAGGTTGACTAATTAGCTTATCACCTGGTTCAACACCACCATCTGTACTTGGATAACTTTATCGGAGTTCACTCTGTTGCAGGCATTCCGATCAAGTTTAAGTTATACCTGTATTTCAAAGGTTAGCCATATCACAAGTTTAAGTCTCCTCCCAACTAGTTTCCGAGCATTCCCACCTAAAAGTTCGAAGGCATTTTCTGTCTCTCTCTGGTTAAACGGTTTTAAAATATTTTAAAATATGAGATAGATTTTCAAGTTAGAATAATTTGCACTTGGTTGTTTAGTGGAACAGGAAGGACATAAGAGTAATAGAAAGTAACGATACGTACATTGATTTATATAGTGCTTCCGTTGCTTCTAGCGGGTAGTAACACATGAAATATCTATCTATCTATCTATCTATCTATCTATCTATCTATCTATCTATCTATCTATCTATCTATCTATCTATCTATCTATCTATCTGTATATATACTATGACTCTCCGTCGGTTACAAGGAGTTTCCCACTTGATTCGATCAACGGAACAGCCTGTTCATGTAATTAACATGCAAATAGCTGAGCACTCCACAAACACGCGTACCCTTAACGTAGTTCTCAGGGAGATTCAGCGTGGCACAGAATGTGATATGGCTAACCTTTGAAATACAGGTACAACTTAATTTTGTCAGTGGAGTGGACTGGAGCAATGTGAAATAAAGTGTCTCGCCCAAAGACACAACCTGCTACCGGGAACAAAACCCACGGGCTTATGATCGTGAGCTGAATAGTCTGGTACTGTGTACTCATTTGTCTACAGTGCCTCAGTGTATTACTTAAGTGTATTACTAATACTTCTATTGCATTTAACTCCAATGTACTAATATGATGATTGCACGCTATAACAACTTTTTACATTGATGTATGTCTACAATATAGAACTAGATAAAGGATCAATGAGGAAACGTTAATCTACGACATAATTGATTAACGTCACATTCAAAGTGATATTTATTTCTTATAGACATACTACTCTTGCATGAAATCGAGCTAATATTGATCACCTGGTGGAACATTTTGAAAAATCAAGCGTACAATCAATCACCAAAGTTACTAATACTATTGGTTCATTACAGCAAACTTCATCTTCGTACGGTACTCAAGATATTTTGGTGAACCATCGTGCTTCATCGAAATAGTTTCCCGTTGTTTTAATCATAAAAGTAAGTGTTAACGTTACCTGTCAAGTTATTTATTTTTTTGTGTGACTTAATGTAATTTTACTAATGAGAATTTAAGATTTAAGAATTGATTTGTAGGTTTCTCATTTAAAACAAAGCACATACAAACACGAGCATTCAGACAAAAAGATTTTATATTCCATTAAAGTCTTCAATATTTAAAATACAAGAAAACAATAGTAGCAAAAATGTACATTAACCCTTTTTTATTTTTGTTCAGTATCTTTATTTTCCATCTTAATTAGAATTTAATTATTTGAAATTAATCAATACAGTTTAGAATTATCTTTTTGTTTTGTAAAAATATAGTCACAGGTAAATTTTTAATAGAAGAGTAA
>NC_068989.1:20211792-20214603 GCF_001194135.2 Octopus bimaculoides
TATATGTTCTAACGATATTGGACGTATGGAATTAAATGTAATTTATAATGTATTTTATTTATTCCAATACATTAATGCTTTCCATATTTCCCACGTTTTGATAAATTGTAAGAACGTCTCTGTCAAAATATGTTCGAAATTAATTATTATGTTGAAAATGAAGAAAAAACATTTTTGAAAGCCAAAATGATTTGTTGGCTCGCCAACTGAAGGCCACTTTGTAGTTAAGTATTGTAGTAGTAATAGTAGTTTTTAGATCCCTGTTTGATTAAGTAGATATATATATATAGGTAAAATACGGTGTCTGAACGGAAATAAAAATGAAAGACAATTCATATGTAACCAATCAATTCTTATATTTTTCAGGTATACTGCATCTAGGATTACATTATCAACTATGTCCATTCTTTTTTTTATTGGTGGTAGGTTGTGATATTATTTGAGGGAGATTTTACTGCTATTTCTGGCAGTAAATTAAAATAACAACCACACACACGTGTTAGGTCGAGTATGAAATTTGTAGTAAGGTATATGGTAAACTTTGACAGCTGCTCATTTTGCGCCGTTATTATATTTTGAGAATATTTTTTGTTAGAAAGCTGATACATCTGTTTCTTTATTCAAACTCATTTTGCGCTTTATAAAGTATTTATAAATCGTTTTTTGCTGTTTTTGTTTAGAGATGGATAAGTCGGAAATTCGTACAATTCTGAAATATAAGTACTTTCTTGGAAATACAGCATCACAGACAGCTCGGAGTATTATTTCATTCTAATGTTATTACACAGCAGACAGTATCAAAGTAGTTTTCAAAATTTCGTTCTGGTAACTTTGACCTCACAAATGAGCAACGCGGTCGACCAGAAACAAAGGTGGATAATGACGAACTGAAAGCCACCGTCGAGTCAGATCCATCTCAAAGAAGCAATGAAAATCAATGAAAATAAGAAGCAGCAACGTATGGAAGCCTGCATTATGCTACTTTCTCGTCACAAAAATTAATCATTTTTGAATCGAATTGTAACATGTGATGAGAAATGGCTCTAATACAACAACCGTAAACGTTCAGCACAATGGTTGGATAAAGAAGAGTCACCAAAACACAGTCCAAAAAGCAAAATTCATCAAAAGAAGCTGATGATGTGTTTGGTGGTCTGGCGCAGGTGTGATCCATTATGATTTCATTAAACGTGGCTTATCAATCACGGCCGAAGTATACTGCAGCCATCTGGACCAAACGATGCAGAAACTTACAAAAAGCAGCCTAGATTAGTCAACAGATCCACTAATATTTTATTGCAAGACAACGCCAGACCACACATCGAAAAAATGACATTGGTGAAACTACAAGAGTTGGAGTTGGAAGTTCTCCATCATCCACTATACTCACCTGATCTTGCCTCCACTGACTACCACTTCTTACAGAATTTGGATAACTTTTTGATAGGAAAAATTTAATTCCGACGATGCTGTAAAACAACATTCCAAGATTTTATTGATTCTAGATTGCCAGGCTTTCATAGTTCCCTGCTGGACAAGCTACCGCTGAAATGGCAAAAGTGTTTTGACAATAAGGGTGCATACTTTGATGAATAAAACTATTCCTTGTATTTATAAAACGTTAGCAAACTTTTTTTCTCTTTTCTACAAATTTCGTACTTGACGACCTAATACATGCGCATAAACACACAGGCACATACACGCACACGCACTCATGCATGCACATACATACATACTATCACACAAACACATAATTACACACATTCACATGCCAAGTGTTACCACTAATTTTGCAATAAAATAAATATTCAAATCTTTAAATAAATTTTTGACTACGCATTTGGAAAGGTGCTTGAGCTTGATGAATTCTTAAGACAACGACACAGTACGATCTTTAACACAAGCTAGCGAAAATATAAACAAACAAAAAACTAAACAAGCAAAAAGAGCTTTGGTGTGGCTGTGTGGTTAGAAGTTTGCTTCCCAACCATATGGTTCCGGGTTGAGTCCCATTGCGTGGCACCTTAGGCAGCTATCTTATGTTATAGCCTCGAGCCAACCAAAGCCTTGTGAGTACATTTGGTAAACGGAAACTGAAATAAGCTCGTCATATATATATATATATATATATATATATATATATATATATATGTATGTGTGTGTATGCGTGTTCTCGTGTCTTGACAACTAGTGTTGGTGTATTTCGGTCCCCGTAACATAGCGGTTCGGTAAAAGAGACCGTTAGAATAAATACCAGGCCTAAAACGTACTGGGATCGATTGATTCAACTAAGATTCTTCAAGGCGTTGCCCCAATATGGCCTCACTTTAATGACTGAAACAATATATATATATATATATATATATATAAATACATACATACTTTTATACTTTTTAATGGCTACCCAGAGTATATAATATATTATATTACTTAAATTCTTAGAAATACATTTACCTTTACATTTATTTAATACTTAAATATACTGTTTAAATATACGGTTTATTACTATTTTTCTTCTTTTTATACTTTTTTTTATACTTTTAATGTTTTCCCAATACATATACTATTTTTATACTTACTTCTCTAAACATACTACCTTTCCCCCTTTATGAGGGTTATGTCATGTTTTTCTTTAAAACAATATTTAGTTGGTATGGTCCGTACACTTAACAAAACACAAAAATGTAATAGTATATCTTTTTTCTACCTCCGATGAGATTCAACATTATAATGATTTAATTATTTTAATTAAGAGATAATTATTAATTGGTTTATCTCTATTTTCTTATATATATATATATATATATATAT
>NC_068989.1:20215854-20238662 GCF_001194135.2 Octopus bimaculoides
ATATATACATACTATTGTGTCTAGGGAGAATCATTTTCTTTTTGTACCTTATAATTTAACACACTCGCCGGTAAAATTTCCACTTATTTCTTATTTTTATTTTCCTAAAATTTTCGTTGCGTCTTGCAACCTTTTCAATAGTCTTGACTCTGTCCATTATTTATACTGCGTTCCTTTTTGTCTGTTTGTGCGCATGTGTGTGAGTCAGTGTGTGTATGTGTGCGTGCGTGTGTGTGTGTGTGCCTATGCATGCATGTATGTATGTATGTATGTATGCATGTGTGTGGATGTATATGTGTGTGTATGCATATGTATATATGTATGTATGTGTGTGTGCATCTGTATGTATGTATTCTGCATATTCATGTGCTTGCATGTCCGTGTTTGTGTATTTTTATGTATGTGCGTGTGTTTGTATATGTATGCACCTCTGTCACTTTGTGTGTGCATGTCTGAGGGTGTGTGTTTTGCAACTATATACCGTGTTTGTATGTATGGAATGGATGTGCATCTCCATATGTGTGGACACGTGTCTCCATATGTGTCCTTGTTTGAAGTAAAGTGTGTGTGTATATATGGTCATGTGTTTCAGTCTCCATTTGCGTATGTGTGCTTGTCTGTTTATATAACCTATGTACCTATCCGCCTGTATGTTGATGTTTATTTTCATACTCATATGCTTGCATACATGTGCATATACACATATATACATACACCCCCCACACATATATCTATCTGCATAACAGCCCACTAAACTATTCTACTCTACATGTGTAAACTGTGGGTGTGGGGGTATGATACCTACTATGTATATTTCCTATTTAGTATTGGGGAAGTTTCATTTATAAGGACATACTCCCGTATTTGTCTGAGTGTTGGGTCTTTTGGGTGCTTGGATAAGATGAGGATGTCAAGTTGACCCCAGTTGCCTCCATGTTGGTCTTTGGTGTGTTGGTAGAGTATGGAGGACTAATTTTTGTCATCATATTATGTTCATTTAGTCGTTCTGCAATGCTCCTAGATATCTTCCCTATGTATGTCATGTTCATGTCTTTACAAGCACCTTCTAAGCATCTTACGCTGTAAATTACATTTCTAGTTCTACAGTTAATGCCAGGGCTAACCCTACATGCCATGCAACTATGTACCATTGGTGCATATGGTATTTTCAAAGGGGTACATCCTACATAGTTGTGATCTGACGGAGTTCCCTAGCTTTTCAACAATATTAATGTTGAGTTTGGTCTCCTTCAGAGCTTTTCTAAATCTACGGGCTAGTTCTCCAAGAGCTGTGGCCTCTACAAACATCACTCCTTGATATTTATCAGTTTTATACCACGTGTTCACCCTGTTTGCTTTGTCACAGGTTCTTTGTATCCTATTCCAGTCTTTGTTTCAATATCTAGGGCAGGTACCACTGGTATCATTACGTATAATGTTATCTAATTTCTTTCTATCCTCCCTGTATACTCGAACCCTATCTTTCTGATCATATCCAGAGAACTGCATGCGGTGCATGAAGTTCTGTATGTTTTTTTCGTTTAATAGGGTTCGCATAGTGGGGACACATTGTTCATTATCCTAATTAAGTCTGCTATCAGTATGTTAATTTTCACGTTGTGTGACAAAGCTGAGTTCTTGTGAACAACATATTTTGAAGTTATAGGTTTCATGTAATAGGAGTTGGGAAGCTGCACTCTATTCACAGTCTCTAACCAAAGTTCAGTATCAAGTACAGGGAGTCTATTGTGGGGTGCTTAGTGGGGTAATCTATAGTTACATTGATACTTTAGTGGATGGAGTTAGCTATTTGCTGGATACTCTCCATTACTTTCTTCTCAGTTTCTACACCACCGTCACTAGAGTTGGTCCTAACTATGATATTAATGTCATCTACATATCTACTGTAGAGTAGAAGAGTTGTGGACGGTTTTGCTAACAATTGTTTAAGTTTTCTGTCCTACCAGGTCACGAAGAGGCCGGCCACATCTCCAGCTACACCTTTTTCTTCATTCTTTTCTTAAACTTCCTTATTTATATCTCTGTATATGCAAAGCTGACGCATGTTTACGCGTTTGAATATAATATATCGTTACTATTATGCAAAAATGTCGCAAGTCCAAAACGTTGCTTTGCCAGAAAACGAAAAAATAGTTTCACCATTCCATGTCTTTTGACATTAGGAACAGTTTCAGCTCAATAATAATACTTTGTTGGGTGCATATATGAGTGTATGATATTTCCAGTTAGAAATATTTTTGCAAAACTGTCGTATGTGGGGCTTACTACACTTTTGAAAAATGCCAAACCGTTGTACAACACTAACAATTTTCATCTGAAGCAGCTGGAGATATGATAGTTTGACCAAAAGAACCGGCTATTGCAAGCAAAATTAAATATTGTAAAAAACAACGCATTTCGCCAAATTTGGACATACGACAGTTTAGCATAATAGTAACGATATGCACTTGTAAGCGTTTGCATATATATGTATGCGTGGATGTTTCAATGAGATTGTATGTAGGTATAGTGCCATGATTGCGCGCATCTACATATGACTATGTATTTCCATTATTTTCAATTTATTTTAATATCACTTATTTTTTATCTGATTTTTTAAACATCTGTCTTGCGATCTTACTTCACTATTAATTAATCTTTATCAATTAAATAATTATTTGCTGGACTCCACGCCCGCTCTTAACAAGATTTTTTTCTCGATCTTATAATATATTTATGTATACCTTACTGGTAATTATCAAACATCGCCCAAAAACGCAGCTGGTAATGAATATTATACCATTATGTTTTGAAAATCAACTACCCAGTCAAATTTAAGTGCTTATTCGTGTATTTGAGTTACATTACATCACACTTTATTACATGTACCATCACAATTTTAATTCAGTTTTCATCACAACTGCCCAACGAAAGGGAACGTGAAACTCTGAGTAACAGTCTTTTGATAATTTTGCGGCTTTAATAAAAGCATATTACTCTACCTTTGGTATTCGAGTACTATTTTCTCCACCTTGTTTTGCACTTAATCTCTACTTTGAGGAGATGATGTGTAAGTTATTGGATGATTTCTTCTAGGTTGTTATATGTATCAGCGTCTGGCAGATAATTAACCTTCGTTATGTTGGAAACATTGTGCGGTGATGTCCGGTGTCTGATTAACAAAGTCAGCTGAATCTCTTGTAAATTGCAATCAGGTATCAGTACCAAAAGGGTCCACATAACTGCAGCCACTTGAGAATCAGAGCAGGTGACCATACGATACCAAGGTGTCAAGCTAGAGAATGTCGACAAGTTCATGTAGTTGACATAATGGAAAATAGCAAGGAAATTTCTTTCCAACTTTCAAAATGATTCTGCCAGAATGTTACGACACCGTGACAGTAACACAACTCTATTCTTACTTTGCATTATGCTACAGTGTACGACATTCTTCTACCCTACTGCAAAACACTGTTTCACAATCGAAGGAAGAACCTCCACGGCAGGTATTCATAAATATTTGTTAACCTTAATGTCATTCGTGTCACATTAATCATTTGCTGGAATGAGAGATGATTGATGGCGTAATAGTCACACGCTAATTACAATAAGTTACATTAACCCGCTTGCGGGTATTATTTCTGAATGATTATCACAGTTTGTTTCCGCTGAAATTATCCCTACCCTTCACACACACACACACACACACACACATAGAGACGGAGAGAGTGGGGAAACACGCTACCTACATGACGTTACCTACCTTTCTTTCAAGACGATTTTAAAGTAAGGAAATTTTTAACGCTGAAATAATTTCGTGACTATTTTGTTCACATTTGTTTCTGTCTTTATTTTTGTAGGAATTAAAATTTGCTGCAGTTACAAATTTAATTTATAATTGTTAGTTGTTCTATTTCGTAGACTACTGCTGAAGTAATTTTAGCTGATGCATGCATGAATTGAAATAAATTGATTTTCGTGACTTCTCAAAACCTCTAGTTTTCTTTCCAATTCTGATTAAAATCAAATTAACTGAAATTAGTGAATACAGTTTAGTATTGCTATTTTTTTTAGTACTTAAACTAATATTTTTTCAGTGGAAGATTAAATTCATTTGAGTAAACTTCATTATATTATTGATATATATTTAAAACTAGGTGCAACGAATTGAATACTGTAATTCATTAATCCCACTTTACTAATATCTATTGTATACGTTCCTCCTCTGGATAAATTATATTACCTCATTCAAAATGGATGAGTGATGTTCACCTAGAAATGAATTAATCTGCTCCAATCAAAGTGCTAATATTTTCGTAAGCCTAAATGGTTTCTTGGATCACCACGGAACGTTTCATCTCATGTAGTGTTGTTGTTGGTGTTTTCATGTAGACATATCCTATGAAGAACACTCATAAATAAAAAAATAATCCAGATGTGACTATTCAGTTTTACATTTTTTGAGGCATAGTCTTCTTTTTTTTTTAAGATGATAGGGCGTGATTTAAGAGATTTGTTTCGTGACTGTTTTATTCTCGTTCTTCTTTTTGTATTCTGCAGGAATTTAAAATTCTTGCAGTTTCATTTAACATCTCTTAATTTGTTTATATAGAATTGTGCAACTGTATTTTTGACTGATGCATTCTTGAATTATTGGCGATGGATTTCCAAGGTTACTGATGTCATCTAATTAGCTAAAGTTGACGGTATCATAGGTTTGATTAAAAAAAAAACTATTGCATAGGGGACGTCACCCCTCAAATGTATGAAAACTGAAATGACAGAAGAGGCAGGCGAACCAATTCTCGAATCACTGGCTCAAAAGGTGTTGTGGTGATACACCTGTGTGTTTAAAAGATGGACTCGTCGGAACTCTTATAAAGAATGACGTTTATCGTTGATGACAACAGAGGGCGTTTTGGAGTCTCGTGCAGCCATAGTAGAAGTACGTCGTGTGAAGACATTTCTTTTTTACTTCTGCTTCGTTAAATCATGTATCCAAACGTTAAGGATATAAAAGAAAGTACGATAGGTATGTAGCATTTTCAGAGCACTCTCTAGATGTAAATGAACTGATGGGTAGCTAGTTTGACAAGGTTTGGTAATTCATTGCGTACATAAGCTTAGCTGAGCATGAAGAACATTAGAAGACAACAGAAAAGCAATTGAGACGCTGGTCTTCCTGCAGCTGATTTGCAGCTCATCCAAATACTGTTTACAGAGTAGTAAAAATGAACTCCTCATGATAAGATTCGCTGATGATGATTGTAGTCCAAACCTTAATAGTTGGTGGGTGTTTACTCTCGGATAATTTTTCTTTGTAAACTTGGAACAAAAAAACACTATCAACTAGGAGAATTTATAGAGGAAAGAGGAGAAAAAAATGATTAACATCATAGTAATATTTAAAACTAAATGAAAAGGTGAAAAACTTCATGAGAAAACCATCCAATGTTGTATTATGGTGGAAAGAAGCATCGAAAAGGAATGAAAATCGTAATAGTTTCAATCCTTGACTCAATGTCAGAAATCTTAGGGACAGTAGTAAGTCAAGTACAATAACCTCAATACTTAACTGCTACTTTATTTTATCGACCCTGAAAGGATGAAAGACAAAATTTACCTCGTCGATATTTGAGCTCAGAACGTAAAGTACTGGAAAATTGCTGCCCAGCATTTTGTCCGAAGGTGCTAACGATTCTGTCTGCTCGTCGCCTTTGAAGTGAGAATCATAAATACAATAATTCTTACTACTATACGGCCAGAAATTTTGTGGGGTGGGCCTGCTCAATTACATTGACTTCAGTGCACACCTAGTTCTTATTTTATCGACATCGAAAGGATAAAAGTTAAAGTCGACCTCGGCGGAATTTGAACTCAACACGCTAAGCATTTTGTCTGGCGAGCTAACAATTCTGCCAACTCGCCGCCTTAATAATGATAATAATAATAGTCCTTTCTACTAAAGGCACAAGATCTGAATTTTGTTGGAGAGGACTAGTTGATTATATCGACCCCAGTGTTTCATTGGTACTTAATTTATTGATCCCGAATGATGTAGGGTGAAGCCGACCTCGGCGGAATTTGAATTCAGAACATAAAAACGGACGAAATGCCGTTAAGTATTTTGCCCGGCGTGTTAATGATTCTGCCTGATCGCTGCCATAATAATAATAATAAAAATAAAAATAATAACAATAATAATAATAATAATAATAATAATAATAATAATCTTTATCTCTAATTCTGTATATTCTTTCCAGCATTATTCTTATGCTTTTGTTCTGCAATTCTCCTCTTCTCAATCTACCAACTTGTCCTAAAAGACTGCAGAGATCTTACTACCCATAAGTTGGACCTGTTCCCTTCGCATTTCTGTGAGTTAGGGACCATGATTCTCTCCAGGAGACAGGTGAGCGTCAGTTGGTCCCATATCTTCGTCCAAATATTTCTCTGGACTTAAGTCCCGATTCGCGGTTCATTCGCCTTCGTCCCTGGCGAGACCTATCAACCGCAGTTTTAAACCAGCGTGTTCCTTCTCCTAGATAGACTGTCAACCAAGGCTCACGAGTTCTGTTTACCTGTTTTCTTAATGGCCATTGACTCTTCTGAGCTCCTCTCCCCTTTGCCAAGCTTTGCTTTTAATCCAGCAGGGTGTCGAAAATTCACCCTCCTCATCAAGCAAGCTTAGTGGGGTTGCCGGTTTAGTCGCCGACGATTCGACTGTTTCACAACGCCACTTGTTAATCATTCTGAAACCATTGCCCATATCACGAACGAATGCCCTAGAATTGCCCAAAACCACTACAAGTGGCGACACGACCAGGTAGCGAAAATGCTACATTGGACACTGCGCGAAAAGTAGGGGCTAGAGAGAGGCAAGATGTGGTATGAGCACAAACCACAGAGAGTGGCAGAGTCGGAGACTGGCAAAATCTCCTGGGATTTCCTAATCCAAGCCAATCAGGTGCTAGAGCATAACAGACCGGACACAGTGGTGGTAGACAAGGTGCACCACATATGCTATATAGTTGACGTTGCATACCCCTTTGACCCACGAATAGTCAAGAAGGAAGATAGATAAATACAACCTTCTTAAGTACGAAATAGCTCAGTTATGGAAAATGAAGGTGAAGATAGTTCCAGTTATTGTGGATCCTTTGGAACAGTATCAGAAGGTACAAGGGGAATATAAAGGAAATTGGAATAGAGTTCCCAGTAGAACTGTTACAAAAGGTTTGCTTCCTTGGCACGGGCAGAATAATCAGGAAAGTATTTGATAGCTGAAAAGAACGAATAACATGGTACCGTAGGCTGCAGGTAGTAAGCCCGCAACGCAAGCAAGGCACCAGGAGCTCCAAAAAAAAAACCTGTGATAAAGAGCAAAATATAATTATAATAATCCTTTCTACTATGGGCACAAGGCCTGAAATTTTTGGAGAAGGGGGGGCCAGTCGATTAGATTTACCCCAGTACTCAACTGGTACTTAATTTATCGACTCCGAAAGGATGAAAGGCAAAGTAGAGCTCGCCGGAATTTGAACTTAGAACGTAAAGACGGACGAAATACTGCTAAGCATTTTGCCCGGCGTGCTAACGATTCTACCGGCTCGCTGCCTTATGATAATAATAATAATAATAATAATAATAATAACAATATCAATAATAATAATAATAATAATAATAATAATAATGATGATGATGATGATGATGATGATGATGATGATGATGATGATGATAATAATAATATTAATAATAATAATAATAATGATAATAATAATATTAATAATAATAATAATAATGATAATAATAATATTAATAATAATGATAATAATAATAATAATAATAATAATAATAATAATATTAATAATAATAATAATGATGACGATGATGATGATGATGATGATGATGATGATAATAATAATGATAATAATAATGATAATAATAATAATAATAACAATAATTCCGGCGAAGGTGTTAGTTGATTACATCGAGCCTAGTACTCAACTCTCTTTATATAACATGCAATTTCTTTCATTTTGTTTAAAACTTCGTTTTCTAATGTTTACTTTTATTTTATGATACGCAGCTATCACGCACAAATCCTGTTTTCTGACTGGACAAACATTAAAACTCTGTAACATCTTTTCTAAAGTTTTTCTGGAATAAATGAATCTCTAGATTGGATTTAGCGTGAAAAAGTACATCAACATACCAACTTTGAAAATTTTCACTTAATTTTTGAATTTCAAAATCTGAGACAGCAAGAGAGAAGATCTCTCTCTCGCTCTATGCGCACACACACACACACACACACACAAACACACACACACACACACACACACACACAATGGTTTAGAACTCAGTGAATTTTATAAAACTGTAACCAGGAGCAGATATAAATTCAGAGAATTACATTATAAATCAAACTTTAGAAAATAAAAATGCCAGAAAGATGAAAATAATTACACATGGATTTATTAAAATAAACATAATACAAACAGAAATATAAGATGGAAACACAAAACAAGCCTGGTTATATAAACAATGTAGAAAAAATACAAGAATCATATGATCAAGGACGAATAAAAGAAAAAATGGAACACATAACTTAAAACTTAAAATACATTGAATGTATAAGTGCAAGATATTTTGTTCAATGGCTTAACGATTCTGTCAAATAATAATATTACAGACCCAACAAATACAAAATAGGTTGAAATGCTGACGGCTGTGAGAAAGAAAAAGCCACTGTAGAAACGGATGTAAAAATGTCGATTGTGGTGATAATAAAGAGTAGGAAGTATGATATTTACATCTGGATCTTTCTCACTGTTATATTCATATTAAGTTTCCCTGAATGAGACCATCCTTTTATTTCTTTGTCACTCTTTGGCTCCCACTTTCTCTCTTGTTACTGCGTCTTGCTTCTATAAGACAATCTCTCTCCATCTCACCATTTGTGTAACAATATATAACTTCGCATTGCATCAGGCTATTCAATGTCATTTACCATTATTCCTTCATAGATAACTTTAACTCGCCTCCTCTCTTATTCCATTATTTACTCCTTTATCACTCATTACTGACAGGGATCATTTTCTCTCCCCATCACTCGCCCTTCCTTCTTCTCAAAACAACACAAAAACGAAGCCCCGAAAGGTACAGTTCGCATCCTGCGCAAAACGCTTTATTAATTTAGTAGCACTGTTCAAATAGTACAATCCATTCATACAACACGTATTTTATACAATCTCAATTTAATAACATAACACAACTCACCCTACAGTTGACTCTAAGGAGCCATCATCAACAATAATACAAACAAAACCACTTTCCGATAAACGTACGCAGCAATTATTCTTATGCAACTGATACAGAATACTATATCAGCCTATTCTCAACAGTTTCTACTCACTAATGTAATCCATATTCAATACAATCACCATACAACACTAAAAAGCATAGCGTCAATGATACGGCAGATACAAGGTACAAATACTACCCAACAAAGAAATACAAATCACACTAAGTATTCTACACAACAGAAACACTAAACGCCAGAATCAACAAGATACACCTTTTAACAAAGGAAAAAATGATGGAGCACCCGTACACAAATGTTCATATTAAAATACAATGCTGCAAATATAACGGGACCCTAATGTACATATGGTGATGCAGTAGAAATTTGCAAGAAGCTATTAAAAACGCAATGACGATGACGATGTTGAAGATGGATTCTGATTTAGGCACAACGCCAACAATTCTAAAAGTAGGGCGTTGGTCGATGTTATCCAAGTCAATTCTTGACCAGAAGGAACTTTTTGTAGTGGTCCAACTCGCCAACAACAAACAACAACAGCAGCAGCGACAGCAGCAATAACAACAACAACAACAACAACAACAACAACAACAACAACAACAACAACAACAACATCAACATTATGCTGAAGCAGAGGAAAGCAGTTTAGGTTGGTATGTAAAATAGGCTGCGGAACCGTGGCTGATAGATGTGAAGAAGTCCGGCATCATCAAAATTAATAATTGTCTTAAGAGAAATTTAAAGAGGAAAGGAACAACTCGAAAAAAGAAATTGCATGTAAAGGGAAAAAAATATACGGTCAGTTTGCAGGAGATTCGAGCTCCAAGACAAGTATAAAAGATGTGGAGGAGTGACCTGAAGATGGATATAGAAGCACTTATATGCGCGGCACAAGAACAAGAATGGAGGACAAACTATGTGAGGTGCAGAATTGGTAACACAACCGAGAGCGAGAACTAGAGAGTGTGTGGTGAGAAGAATGAAACAGTATGACACATTGTTAGTGAATGTCCAATATTGGCACAACGCAAATACAAAAGATGACATGACAATGTAGCAAAAAAGATCCACTTGGAGCTCAGCGAAAATTATGGCCTGGAAAGATTAAAGACTTGGTATGACTAAACTCCAGAGGGTGTTACTAAGATTGAGGACTGCAAAATCCCGAGGGATGCAATGATTCAGTGTGACTGTTAGATTGGGCATCGGAAACCTGACGTTGTCGTGAACAGAAAAAGATACAAACATGCATGATAACCGATATAGATTGTCCCGGTGATAACAAGGTCAAAGAGAAAGAAGAAAAGTGAACAACTACGACGAATTGAAGTGGGAAATATGCAGGTTGTAGTCAATGAGGAAAGTAAACGGGACACCATTATTGATTGGCGCAATCAGCACTCTACCAAAGTGGCTCAAAAAGAAAGATTTGTACAAATGTAAAGATAGAACACCAACAAAAATTCACATTGCTAGAAACTGCAAAAATTCTCTGCAGGATTTTTGAAGTATGACCAGTAAAAAAATGTCACCTCTTCAATAACAACAACAACAACAATAATAACTGTCTCTCTTACTCTATCTCTTCCTTGCCCATCCTAGATAAATCTTCTCTAACACAGTAGCAAATACACCTCTATTTTGGACAAGCACAACTTCAACACTAGGTGAGAATTCATTTTCCCCCTCTGAAGACATAACTTTGCTATTCCTGAATAACAATGCTCACTGAAACCAGCCGGATTTAGGAGCTCTAATGGTAAATATATGTGCAAGCGATCGTGTAGTTAGAACGAACTTATTTCTTTTTATTTTTCGAAAAGTTTAATGTTTAAAATTCTGTATAGCAACTCTCTCTCTCTCTCTCTCTCTCTCTCGATCTTAGTTATAATTCGATCGTTTCTCTTTCTTACTTTTAGTCATCCAAAGCCATTTTTTTCTCTGTTTGTCTTCAACATCCCTATGAAATTGTCCAGGCATTCGTTTCTTTATCCACGTATTTACAGTTTCATTTATTCTCAAGTGCTTGTACAGTGCTTTATCTTTGCAATCTTCCATCCAACACCAACCTGACCTTCTTACTTCCAATAATAACGGTTCTGTGGCATTTTTTACATACCATGCTATGTAGTTTTCTTCTGCTCTAATGCTGTGCTTGCATCCAATCAGTCCTCTTCCCCCTCTGTTTCTTGGTACATATAGTCTGTCCGTGTCAATGTGTAGTAGTCCAGTTCTGTGTTAGAGTTCCAGTTTTATCAGACATTTTTTCTTCACAATCTTTTTTCAATGGAGTTTATATATTTTTCACTGTGTATATTATTTATTACTGTGTGTAGTTCAGTTCCTTACTCTTTTACTTGTTTCAGTCATTTGACTGCGGCCATGCTGGAGCACCGCCTTTAGTCGAGACAACCAGAAAGTGATAAGTGCAGAATTTGTGGACTACATGGTGAAACCGTATGGCATATTACCAGTCAATGTACGTCACTAGCCCAGAAAGATTATAAGAGATGTCATGACAATATAGCAAGGATTGACCTTTAGACACTCTGCAACAAGTATGGACCTGACAGAGCAAAAATGTGGTATAACATAAACCTGAAGGCAATTATCGAAAATGATAATGCAAAGATCCTATGGGATTTTATGATTCAATGCGACCATGAGATAGAGAATATGAAATCAACATTGTCTTAATTGAGAAAAAAAAGCAAACGATGCTGGATCATAGATATAGCATGCCCGGCTGACCACAAGGTATGCGATGAGGAACAAAGAAAAGTCAATAGAAAAAACAGGTTAGCTTGGGAAGTTAAGCAGTTATGTAAACATCTTGAGAAGTACATGGAACAAATAGGGGCTGCAATAAGAGTGGAGCACTTGCAGAAAACAGCACTGCTTGGAACTGCTCGAATACTCCGGATGGTGCTCGAAAAATAAGGGTTATTACCTTAGTTCACTGGTAGTGAAAAGCTGACACCGTAGTACATCTCCAGCGTTAGAAGCTGTGCAAAGACAATATAATAATAGTAATAATAATAATAATAATAATGATAATGATAATAATAATAATAATAATAATAATAATAATAATAATAATAATAATAATAATAATAATGATAATAATAATAATATTAGTGGTTATAGTTTTATTGGTGGTAGTAATTGTAATATTAGAAATAATATTATTTAGATGCCCTCCTCTCCACATGTATGTATAAGCTTTAATTCCTACTAGTGTGACCTTATCCATCTGGGGGCCTACTGTTTCCATATACAAGGAATAAACAGAAGTCCAAGCAACCGAACCAATCCGGCGATTATGTTCTAACATTAAAAGCCTCAATAATGCCTTGGTAGTGTTGACTATAAATATTAGAGTGATAGTAACGATGATGGAGGTGATAATTGCAATTATGGTGGTAGTGAAAGTGTTGACATTAATGATAATTAATAATGGTATGAATATTGTTGATACTAGTGGTAATGGCAGTAACTGTGGCAATGATAATTATAGTAACAATGATAATGGAGATGGTAATAATAGTGATAGTCATAGCAAGCTGAAGAGGGGGAGGGACAAAAAGAAGTCAATATCGGGGTGGTGAAGGGATTTCAGCGCCCTTCACTTATGAAATGCGCCAATGACCTGCGCAAAACAGCCTCTGACAGTCAAACCCGAGCCTTCGCCGAACTAGCAGAAGAAGGGAGTAGAAAGGCGAATATCTGGCGCATTCAAATAGCCAATGCTCTGAGTAGGCTGTACTCGTTAACCTTGGATGGCAAGCAGCCTATGAGAAGGACCACTCTGATTTGAAGACCAGGGGAGCAAGGCATCTGCCGCTTTGACGGGTAAACTTGATAGAGATGGTGTCTCGATAAAAATACCGGTTGGTGGTAACCTAAAAACACATCTCATTTGTGAGTGAATATGCCAAGGCAAAATAGCCAGCGATAACGGTGTGAACGGGACTGGAACCAATGGTGACGGTGCCGCAGCAGGGTGGGCCCGGTCGTAATCCAGCCACTACAAGCCATGCTGCGAGACAGAAGTCGAGTAAACAAGCAAACATGATGGTTATGAAGTGTTACTACCGGAGCATCCCAATGGAAGCCAATGGCGTGCACAAAGAATGAAAAGCAATGGATAGGTTTGAAATTATTGGACAGAGATTATGTGACCAAGAAGAGCAATACGAAAGAATGGATGGTTAACAGAACTGGAGCTAGAAAGCATTAAAAGAGGATATCAGGTGACGCTGGGCATACGAGAAACGAAAGTAGTATAGTGGAAGAGATGGACAATTGTTCGCAAGAATATACTACTGTGAATAGTGAGACTCGAGATCAGTGACTATTTTAACAATGAAGACAAAATGATAATAAACAAGATTTTGGATCTATTAAATAAAGAAAAAACAGAATTTGCGCGCGATTTTAAGAAGGCTAACCAACGGAGACTAAACCAAGAGAAAGTAAAGTCAATAATGCATTGAGACATATTGAAACAATGAACATTACGCAAACAAACTCATCAAAGCTTCAAGTAGGATTGTGACAGAAAGAATGGGTTTGAGAACTATTGAGAACAAAGCATTGACGGATAGAGGAGGAAATAAACAGCTTTAGTGGAAAAGTAGATTTCCAGAGGATATAAACCCCTGGAACAGTGTAGTGTCAACAATTGTCAGGAAAGGAAAGGAGAATTGAAGAATGATCGCAAATTTGAAAAATTGTAGAAGTATGGTGTAGATGCAAAAGATCTGAATGCTGCAATTGAAGAACTGAAGCAGTGCATACTTGCCAAAAAATGCAAAGCTAACTTAGGTTTGAACAACGGATTAAGCAATGCCGGAAAAATCATTTGTTTAGAATCAACCAATAAAGATTTTATCAAGAAATTAATGTTGATATAGAATATGAAAGATTATTTACTGATACTGATGAAAGCCGACAGTGTTGGGGTAAGATTTAGAGTAAGCAAGAACAACATGATACTGCAGCAGAACGGCTATTCACTTCACAGAAGGCAGTATCAGAAATATGAGTAAAATAATAAGTAATTGGAAAGCAACAGGACCTGATGGTGTACGGGGATTTTGGATAAAAAGTCAGTAGGTACCATAAATTGATCGCAGAGCAATTTGATGCATTGATAGATGGAGAAGAAATTTCGGGTTGGTTGACAAAAAGACGAGAACAGGATTGTGTGCGAAGGATGCATCAAAAAGAAATGCTGCTGACAGTTACAGGCCAATATCTAGCCTCCCATAAATGTGGAAGTTACTATCAGGAGGAATCGCAGAAGAACTGTACAAATTTCTTCATGAGAAGAATATGTTACCGACGGAACAAAAAGGTTGTAGGAGGAGATGCAGAGGTACCAAAAATTAATTATTGATAGACAAAATAGTAATGCAAAATTGTAAACGAAGGAGGACAAATTTGTGTATGGCCTGGATTGATTATCGCAAAGCATATATGATTCCACATACATGGATCATCGAGTGACTGGATTTGTTTGAAATTGCGAGGAATGTAACGTGTTTTCTGAAGAGAGGTATGGTGGGGGTGCAAAATCCTGTGGGATGCAATCACTTGTGGGATGCAATCACTTGTGGGATGCGATCACTTGTGGGATGAAATGATTCAGTGCAATCTCCTTGCAAGACATCGGACATTGTTGTGGTGAATAAAAAACGAAAGAACTTGTATGACAATCAACATAGATTGTCCCAGTGACAAGATCAAAGAGGAAGAAGAAAAACTGAACAACTACCACGAATTGAAGTGGGTAATACGAAGGTTGTGGTCAATGATGAGAGCAGACATGATACCAATAGTAAATGGCGCACTTGGAAGCAGCAGCACTCAACTACCAACATGGCTCAAAAAGATTGGTACAAATACAAAGAGAGAACAGCTACAAAAATCAGCATTGCTTGTCACCTTTGTCTGCTGGCTATGGACAGCTGACATTTTCCATCATACCTAGCAAAATAAGTATAATAAAGGTGGTAGTAGTACCAATAATTGTCGGAGCCCTGGGAACAGCGACTAAAAATTTTGAGAAGTACACGGGACAAATAAGGGCTGCAATAAGGTTGGAGCACTTTCAGAAAACAGCACTGCTTGGAACCGCTCGAATACTTCGGATGGCGCTCGAAAAATAAGGGTTGTTACCTCCGTTCACTGATAGTGAACAACTGACACCGTAGTACCTCTCCAGCATTAGAAACTGTGCAAAGACAATAAAATAATAATTATGATCCTTTCTGCTCTAGGGACGAGGCCTGAATTTTTTGTTGGGGCGGGGGTAAGTTGATTACATCGACCCCAGTACTCAACTAGTACGTATTTTATCGACCCAGAAAGGATGAAAGGCTAAGTTAACCTCGGCCGAATTTGAAATTGGAACGTTAGGACGGACGAAATGCCACATGGTTTAAATTTTTTTGGGAGGGGACAAGTCAATTATATTGATTAGTACTTGACTGGTACTTCATTTTATCGACCTCAACATATTTTGAGCTGGTGAACTCAGAATATTAAGAACCTAGATATATACCACTATTTTTTCTAGCGCTTCTGCCACATCGCCGCCTTCTATAATAATAAGGTTATTCGGCCGAGGTCGACTTCGCCTTTCATCCTTTCGGGGTCGATAAATTAAGTATTAGTTGCGTACTGGGGTCGATCTAATCGACTGGCCCCTCCCCCAAAATTTCGGGCCTTGTGCCTTGAGTAGAAAAGAATACTAATAAGGTTATGCCAATGTTGAGATATTCTCTCCTTTTCTGAAACGGAAAAAGAGCGAGCTAGAGAAATTGTATAGAACTAGAAATCTGCTCACGATGAACAACGCTCACCGCTCTAAAAGTAATATTGACAATCTCTGACTATCAAGAAAGGAAGATACAGAAGATTACCAAACAGAGACGACGCTGTTAATACTATAATACTGCCCCTGAAAAATTATGTTGCGCAGAGTAAAATAAAAATATTATCGGTAGCCTCAAAACATTACTGAAACAGTTGGAGAAAAAATGAAAATAAAACAAAAACCTTATTTTCCCTCACGCTGCGAATGTGAATTCAAGGAATAATTTAAATAAATCATTATTTTTTAGAATTTATGTTTTCATATAAATTCGCTTGAAAATCATGGACCGCGTATCTATTAGGAAGAAATTGGATAATTATGACGTCATATTGACAGTCGTACATATATTTGTATTTACAAGATGCACTAGAAATGTATAATCTAAATTTCCAAACAAAATATAGAACAAGAAAATATATCAAATTTATTACCTCCCTTAAATTGTCTGTTGAAAAATCATAAATTGAAATGACGTCATAATAGAATATTTTCAAATTCTACAAAATATTTTGTTTCATGAAATCATAGTCATTGAGATGGATGGCCAGATAGTCGTAAGGAGAGAGAAACACGACTCTTATTATAAATACCGGTTGGGGTGCGCCTGATCTAACTTCAAATCTGAATTGCAATCACACCTCGTCACTTAAGTCGCCCTTTCTGATTCGTAAGATACAGATATTCCAAAATCATGTTTCTCTCAACTGAAAACATCGTAAACCAGTTCAATTTTGAGCGACGGTAAAGAATACGCACATCACCTGTTTTCGGCGGTTAGATTTAAGGTCAGAGTTAGGGTTACCTTTAGAGTTAGGATTAAGGTTACGCCGAAAATGGGTAGTGTGCATATTCTTTACCTCCACCCAATTTTGAATTGGAACTCCATATTTACGGCAACGGGTACCGCAAAATGATGAGAATTTTCATATTTTTGACAGTAGGTAATATTAGAACAGTCTTTATTTGAACACTTTTTCAGTTCAATGTATTGTATTTTGTCTTCCTGAGATGCTGACATTAGTGTTCTCTAGCTCTTTTAAGTTATTTTGCATCTTACTGATTTCGTCCTGGAAGCGTGTTTTCTCCTAAAATCTAACGTGATACCAAACTGCATAAAACTATATTTATTACGATGATTGCTTCATCTTGTCAGGTGATAGCTGCATTTCACATTCAGCCTGATTGTTCTGATTTACTTCCATCCCCGCACATGCGGGGATATCACTTTTCATGCTAGGCTTCCCTCGCCATAGGACTTTATAAAATACAAAAACAGACCATCAAATAGTGAGAAATCTGTACGTCATTGAATTTAAAGTGACAAAAGCTTGTGCAACATTTTTGCCACTCTCTCAGTTGCCAAAGTGACAGGCATTGCAAGATGACTGGTGCTATTTTGTCTGCAAGTTTTATATCAGTATCTTTCTCCGAGAAGAGTTGTTTTCTTCCCCACAAATTTGTAATAAGTAACGGGAGCCTCCTCTACCCCCTAGAAATCTATTTAACCCAGAGATGGAACGCTGACAAGTATTACAGTTCCGGGTCAGGAGGAACTTGAGAATAATGGTAATTAAGGGGTGACCCCCATGTTCCCCACAACACCACAACTCCCGGACTGGAGCCTCACCACCGGGTGCCGTTTATTGTCCTGGGTATATGTATTTCAGAAGGTATTTTATAGACCGGAAATTTGTTTTAAACGATTTTTGCAGCAGTAGATCATGTCTCATAATTGATTCATTTTGCTTTTGCCAATCATTTCGCATGATATATTAAGAAGGCTAAAGTCGAGCAGAATAATAGTGACACATCCAGTTTGGGATCAGTTGTTCTGGTAACTGTATATCGAATTCTCTGAAACCGACAATCAACAGTGTTAGTATAAAACTCCAGGTTGATTCACGCTTTTGTATGCCTAGTATTCATGTTTCTTTCCAGAGTCTTATATGTTATCAGTTTATAAGGAACATTTCTCTCCCTCTGTATGGAACTCTGAAACAGATTGGTATGTAATTATTCGCCTTTATCTTAACGTGGATGAATCCTGTGACATGTTCTGATGTTAAGGTCTTAACAAATTTATAAAATATGTCACTCATCTGTCAGTCTTTCTCTTTGCTTTGCAGTAATAATGCTTTATTACATCCTCAATATAATCATAGGCTCCGATACAAATACAAACGCAAACAATACTTTATTCACGAACAACTAATAATTTTCTGAAAAGCTCAGGTGATGCCCTTAATAGAGTACTATTCCTGCGACGATGCTTCTGTAATAAACAGATATCCTTGATGGTATCCGAAGAAAGATAATTTGGTTGATTGCAAGAAGTTACTCACTAATCATTCCAACCTCTACCAACAAACGCGCTTTCTTCTTTGTCCTTACTACAGCTACTACAATGATCGCCGCTCATCGAGTCCAACTGGTGTGGTTCTACTTCCGGCCAGGAATCACTGATTCATTGATTTTATCCTCCTCTCATCGCCTATATTGTGTTCCGGCTAAGTTCCACACACACCATTAAACAAATTCCTTCTTGCCGAAAATATCAGTGTCCAACAATTCCCTCTTTGTCTATGCCTTTCCGGCATCTGTCAAATTACAATTGTTCAAGAGAAACTTTAACCACAGTGATCTTAGGAATCTCAGTTGCTTCGAGGGCCAAGATCGCAATTCCTTCTGCCAGAAAAAAATACCATACGTTTTTTATTTTTTGGTTTAGCTAAATGAGAAATGGCAACGTGCATGATTTTTCAAGACTTTTCGATATTGGCGAGAGGCTTAGTGTATGGTACCTCTATAATACTGATACATATTTCATTAACCATCGAAGGATGAAAATCAAAATCACAATATGTAGGTAGAGCATGTTTTGATGCCTCTTTATTTATAATAGATAGAACCAATGTGGTTAGCGTAGACATTGCTGAAGAATTTGAATTTGAACGTTAGATTTTACACACCAACAGTCAGGGTGTTTTGTGACTAATGTATGCTGTCGGTGTGTTTAATCTAGCATATTTGCATAGTCATTATAACAATTCGAGCCGGGAATTTTACAATACTCGCGTTTACAATTAAATTTCTGAATCACCATTGGTCATTAGTAACTTGTTGGCCAGTTTGCATACTTTTGCTTTGTTAATGGTTTCAAATTTTGGTACTTTGCCAGCAGTATCAGGGGAAGGGGTAAGTCGATTATATCGACCTTAATGCTCTACTAGTACTTATTTCATCGATCTCGAAAGAATGAAAAGCAAAAATCAACCTCAGCGAAATTTGAACTCAGAATGTGAAGACAGACGAAATGCTGTTAAGCATTTTGCTCGGTGCCATAACTATTCTGCCAACTCACCGTCTTCTTGTGTTTTGTTATTAAGAAGATTTTGAGTTTTTATAGTATAATATATCTTAGTTTAATGGCAGCGTTGTTAGAAAGTTGGAATAAAAAGTGTGACCATATTTCTTCCGGTGCTGTGTGTTCAAATCCCATTGAGATCATGTTTGCCTTTCATCCTTTCGAGATCATTGAAGGCATTACCAACTGAATAATGCTGCGGCAGCTCACTTCCCTCAATCCAATTCTCACATCCTTGATGTTCCACTAGGATGTACTCGCAACTACATCGGTACCTAAAACATATATGCAAAAGCATGTATATGCTACCATGTACGATTTCGAGTTACGACCATAGTTTTGTCTTTGTATTGTATATTGTTTGGTGTTATATTTTATAAGATCTTTTGATAAGGTGATTATCAACTTTTTAGTTAGCATTCATTTGATTAATATGCCCTTTATGTGTGGTCTATGTATTTTTAATGAATGTGTGGTCTATGTATTTTTAATGAAGGTGTGGTCTATGTATTTTTAATGAATGTTGAACCAGACATATTTGTAGTGTTATATTGGCGTTGGTATTTTTCTAACTTGTTGACAGACTTGTTGATTAACGTCTGTTATATAACGTAGATTTATATATTTGGAGGAAGAAACTATAAATGTTCTTCTAAGTAGGAATCGTGTCAAGATATAGCAAAACTCGCCCACATTAGGGTTAGGGTTAGGGTTAGGAGATCATAAATGTATAGAATCGTCGATGACAGATTCAGGAACACTATTTTTTCAAACAAAATTCAAGAAATTCATGCGTTAATATTAAAACATTTTTATTGGGAACAAAAAACTAAAACTCAGATATATTTTCAACAGTCTTTCTTTCTTTCTTTCTTTCTTTCTTTCTTTCTTTCTTTCTTTCTTTCTTTCTTTCTTTCTTCGTCTATATATATTTAAGTGCGCATGTTTGTTTCTATGCATGCGAGTGTATATGTATGTGTATAAGCGTCTACATATGTAAATATATATATGCTTATATGTGAAATTTGTGTTTTTGTGATCACATGAATGCTGTAGTCTGCTATTTTGTCATGAACAGGAACAAAGATCCAGCGTGAAATTTTGCGTTAGACTTAGGAAGTCTGCTACAGATATATTAAGCATGCTTCAAGCTTACGGCACGAGGCAATGGATCGTACGCAATATTTCGAGTAGCACGAGCGCTTCAAAAACGGAAGACCGTTTCTGGAAGACGATGAGCGATCTAAAAGACGTGATACGAGCGTCACTGTCGGAAATGTGGTATTGTGCATCGAGAATTTGTTCCTCAGGGCCAGACCGTCAATTGGAAGTTCTAGTACGACGTTTTGAAGTTTTGAGGGAGGACAATCGGTGAAAGCGGCCAGATCTGAGGAGCGCAAAGAATTGGATTCTTCACGGCGACAATGCACCCTGTCACCGAGCTCTCCTCACTCGTGAGTTTCTCGCCCCAAACAACATGATATCGCTTCCACACCCACCCTATTTGCCAGATTTAGCATCTGCATACTTCTATCTCTTTCCTCAAGATGATAAGACAGCTCAAAGGTCGCCGTTTTAACACCGTTGTCGAAATTCAGAGCAAATCGAAGAAAGTCCTCGACTCGTTTACGGCAAACGACTTCTTAGCCGGATTCCGAAAGTATCAGGAACGCTGGGACCTGTGTATTGCTGTGCAAGGTGACTATTTCAAAGGAGATGATGTTAAAGCTTAGATAAATACCTTATTTTTTTTTTATTAAATATATCTAGCTCTAGAACTTTTTGATACCACCTCGTAGTCTCCACTACAAGCGATGAATTTGCGCCATCGTTAAATCCAGCTCTCGAATCCTCTTTGAAAAAATTCAGGTATGCATTGTTGTCCCACTCTTCTCCACAACCATTTTCACCTCGTCTGTGTCATCAAGTCTTTGTCTGCGAAACTATCCTTCATAGGATCTGGGTTATACAATGGATAGGAGACAACTGAACAGCCCAATCTGCCGACTGCGTTATTGGTTGCCGTATATGTGTGTGATCGCACAATGTTATGATGAATGTATCTTTTATCTTTTACTTGTTTGTCATCAGGCTGCGACCATGCTGGAGCACTGACTTGGAGAATTTTTAGTCGTATGTATAGACCCCAGTATTTATTTTTTAAAGCTTAGTACTTATTCTAATGGTTCCTTTTGCCGAACCGCAAGCGGTGATAGAGGGACAAACACAGACACAAAGAAAACCCCAACTACACATATACAACGGGATTCTTTTCAGTTTCCGCCTACCAAACTCACTCATAAGGCTTTGGTTGGCACTAGAGTATAGTAGAAGACACTCAAGGTGCCACGCAGTGGGACTGAACCCAGAACCATGCGATTGGGAAACACGCTTCTTACTACACAGCTACGCCTGCGCCTGTAGATCATTTCTGGATTCTTGTTCGGTTTTTCCCTCTAAGGGCTTTTCTAAGCATATTGAATGTTTCAGTGTATCGCAAACTGTTCACAGTACAGTTAGGTTCCAGAAAAATCAAGGAGAATGATAACCTGGTCATTCTCCCAAACAGTCACCATAGCTTTTTGTGTTAATCGCTGGCTCTTGAACTTCTTAGGCCTTAGAAAAGGGATGTGACACCATTCCATGGACTTAGCCTTTGTTTCTGAATCATTACACCACAGCCGCATTTCATATCCTGTACCAGATCGAAAAATAAAAACTTGTCTTCATTGGCTTCAGCAGCTTTTAGCAGATCAGAGATTCGCTATTTTCTCCTTCAACTGCCGAATTATCCACTTTATACACACACTTTCCGACACTCAAAGCTTTTCACCAACTTTTGCGCAGCTAGCACACAGGCTGTAACTCCTCTGTTCGCGTAAATCAGTTCTCCCATCCGCTGGCGATTCGTATCAGCAGTCACAATTTTTCTTCCATGCTGGTTTCCCGTTTTTAAAACTTCTTCACCCGTATGTGCATAACGCTCTTATCAATGGTGCCATCTCTATAAACAATCTGCTGCTTTCTGCAGATGTCAGACAGTCTGCACTACACCTTTGTTCAAGAACTCAACGAAGCTACGTTGCTTCCGTTCGGAACCCATCATTTGCCTTCGATTAAGAACAATAAAAAGTGTTACTATAGAGGAAAAGTTAATCTACCAACACGTGCCGTTCGAACGACGTATGTCAGTTAAACAAAACTTATGCTCACTATCACACACACACACACACACA
>NC_068989.1:20238679-20241086 GCF_001194135.2 Octopus bimaculoides
CCGATATACATACACACACACACATATATACCGATACACACACACACACACACACACACACACACAAATATGAAGTTCATAGGCTGAACAAGATACTCTCATGGGATATGACCCAAATTAGGTTTATTTTTCAACATAGCCACCCCCCACTTGCGAACCACATACTTCATCTGTCGGTGCTGCAGCGCTTGGATCCCGTTGGTGAAGAAGCTTTCATCGTCTTGGTCAAAAAAGTCAACAGAAGATATGATGTTATCATCAATGCAATATTAGTTCCCAGCCAAGTGTTCTTTTTCCTTTTGAGAAACAGATGGTAGTTAGACGGGGCCAGATCAGGAGAATAGGGACGACGATCAACAAGTTCAAAGCCACAGTCACGCACAGCAGCTATTGAAACCAAGGGCTTGAGCGCTGAAGCATTATCCTGATGAAACAAGTCCACTCTTTTCAGTTTCCCCGGGCGTTTGGTCTTGATAGCCTTTTGTAACTGCCTCAGCGAGTCAGCATAGTACTCTCCATTGACGGTGTGACCCTTTTCAAGTCAGTAAACACAATGTCTTTTGTGTAAAAAAAAAAAAAAACCTGTGGCTATCACCTTCCCTGTAGATGAAACGAGCACGACCTTCCTTGGAGTAGTTGAGAACGGATGTTTCTCTTTGTCTCTGGGTCAAAGTATTGAATCTAACACTCATCCACGATTAGGAAATGTTCAAGAAAACTAGCTTGATCTGCCTGAAACGATGTCAGATTTTCTCTTCATGTGAGTAACCTGGTGCGCTTTTGATCAGGTATCAGAAGACGTGGCACACGCCGAGCAGAACCCTCGGCCATACCAAATTCATTGTACTGAATATTCTCAACCCTCCCACGTCATATGTTAATGGCATTGACTATTTGATTTATAGTATATCGCCTGTCTTCCACCAGCATGTGGAGAATAATGAATGTCTTCCTTGTTGGTAGCAGCTGCAGTTTTGTCTGTTTTCAAGAGAAGTCGTTAATAGTTACTTTGGAAGTCTGTGGCCGGTGAAATGTGAGTTTACCTGGAAAGAAGTATACAATATTTCGCAGCTCTTGCATCACTCCTTCATAGTCAGCCTATGAACTTTTCAGTCTATCCTCGTACATAAACTAGAACTTATTCTATCGATCTCTTTTGCCGAACTGCTAAGTTACGGGGAAAACAAACAACAATTGTCAAGTGGTGGACGGGGACAAAAACAAAGAAATCTATCTACACCTACCTACCTACCTACCTACCTACCTACCTACCTACCTTTCTTCCTTCCTACCTACCTACCTACCTACCTGCCTACCTGCCTACCTGCCTGCCTGCCTGCCTACCTACCTACCTACCTACCTACCTACCTACCTATCTACCCACCTACCTCTATATATACATATATTCATACATACATATAATGTATGTACATACATAGCATATACAGAAAATTTCGAACGCAGTAAAGCTGTAAGAACAGCTGACTGCATTCGAAATTTTCTTTCTTATCTACAAAATACCAACCACATTAGATGCTTCCAAAGTTTGGATTGAAAATCCTTATATTGAAGAAGTTGTTAGCAGCCAGCCACGAAACTCGACCAGTGATCACAGGGATATGATTTCGCGTCTCACGGTTGGCTGATAACAATTTTTTCTGCAATAGAAGGATGTTCTATCTTATTTATGCTATTCAGCGTTATTATTAAGCGTTTTAGCGTAAAATGTTTCCATATCTGCATATTTCAATACATCTGAACGCTTCTAAAGAAGCAAACTTTGTTTACATACATTGCAGTTTTATACATATATATGTTTGACTACGTAGGCTATGCCCCTCAACTGCCAGTATATGGTGTATCTGCCTATATACGCACATTAGATTATTCGGACTTCTACTTATTGGAGTGTGCCTGCGTAATTATATGTATAAGAGTACCTCTATTTATATAAGTGCAGGTACCTCCTTTTAACTATTCGCATATAGGTGTATGTATATATATGGGTATGGGCGTGTGTATATATGTGTACACATGTGAATCTATGTATTTTGTATGTATATGCATATGTATGCATATATATATGTATATATATGTATGTATATGTATATATTTGTATGTATGTCTATGAGTATACGTTTTTACATGTATTTTTATATATACGTGTGTGTGTAACAGTCCATGTATATATATATATATGGGAGAATATACAAAAAATAACAACAGACGAGGACAGGTGGTGTAAATAACAAAAGTATATATTAGTATGACGCTCGGGAATACGGAAAGTCTTTGACGTTTCGAGCTACGCTCTTCAACAGAAAGAATACGGAGACAAGGAGAAAAACACGGAGAAAAAAAAATTGGGAGAAAAAAAATTATATATATATATATATATATATATATA
>NC_068989.1:20242973-20250319 GCF_001194135.2 Octopus bimaculoides
ATATTTGATCCTTTATATTGAACACTCAATATTTCATCTACATTCAATACTTTATTTCATGGTGCCATCCATTTTTATTTTATTTTATTTTATTTTATATTATATATTGTATATTATATTATATATTGTATATTCCATATTCTATACCCCACATTGGTTCTGCAGGAATATAAATAAAACATAAAAAACAGACAGTGTTGGAACTCTTTTAAACAAAATAATATATTCCTCTATACACAATCATACAAAAAAAAACACCCTTTTTTGTATTTATTTTCACTCGCATATATATATATATATATATATATACATGTATATGAGCATATATGTCCTCAAGCCTGTATATAAGCATGTGATTGACCGAGTATACCGGTATATATGTGTGTGTATATGTATGTATGTCTGTCTGTATGTATGTATGGACATGTATATGGGAATGTACACGCATGTATGGATGTATTCGTATATGCATAACAGTTCTCTGTATGTATATTTATGTACATGTATATATGTGTGTATGTATGTATATATCTATATGTGTGTCTTTGTATGTATAAATGTGTGTATATGTACATATGGTTGTATGGGTATATATGCGCATAAGCATATGTATATTGGTATGTAGACACATATGAATTTGAATGTACATATTTCCATATATTTGTTGTCAATCTATTTACGTTTTGTTTATCCAAAAAGAAAAAAAAATATGTACGCCTACATTTTTCCATTAATCATTGTCTCCTCTGCATCACATCAAACTTATGTAGCTCTCTCTTTTAGTTAGTTTTTTTTCGTATCTATGATAACTTACTCAGCAATAATACAAACAATTTTTCGATATTAACTATCGAAATAAACCTTTCTTGTTTATACCGCTTTATAGACTATTATCTAAGTTAATATTTGATAACGTTAGTAAAATCCCCTTTATTTTGAATTTGTTATACCTTATTACTCGAATAGTATCTGTTCCTAAATTTTCTTTAAGACATTCCAATACTGTGACTAGATAATTAATTTCAGCATATGACACTTACTTTTGTCTATGAATATTAGACCTATTATTTACAATAAATACTTGAATTATTAATTTCATAAACCCAAAATTATTACTGGTTACAATTAAACATTTTTTCAAATAATTTCTTAAGCCGAAAGGATAATTGATGGTTAAGTAAAAACTAACTTTTGTATTTGAAAATTCTTTCACTTCCTTATTTGGATTTTTTCATCGTAAACACATATACAGCTTAACAAGTTGATACAATTCATTCTCGGAGTTTTAAATAGACACACATACAGAAAGTCATAGAGAGAATGTCACTTTTGTAATATTACATATATTAGCACCCAATTATATATATTTTTAGTCTTGTTTAAAATAGGCATGACTTCAAGAACGAACACATTATTACAATATAATTACTAAGAGAAAATCTATGTACTTCTAACGCCTTTTTTAGTTTTCATACCAGCTAACGACGTGTACAAATTTGACTATTCCGATTTTGTATTATGAATATCTGAGTCTTTTTGTAGGAAGCAAACTATAATCCATTTTAACATCTAATCCCCTCCATTACATAAATATGAATATATTTGTTGAAACAAATGCAAAATAAAACGTCAAAATTAGAAGCAATAGCTGCCAAACTAGGACTGGAAGTCAACCGCGACAAATCAAAAATTATGCGCGTTAATGAAGAAAACAGCGAACGTATTAAACTAGAAACCGGTGAACTAGAGGATGTAGCCGAGTTTACGTATTTAAGTAGTAAGATAACGTTCTCAGGCGGCACCGACGAAGATATTAAGACGAGAATAAGTAAGGCAAGGACCGCTTTCCACCTGTTAAAAAAGTATGGAGCGCAAGTGTAATTTCAATAAAGAACAAAATAAGAATTTTTAACACTAACGTAAAAGCGGTGTTATTGTATGGGGCTGAGACATGGCGAACAACAGTTAAGTCAAATAAGCAAATACAATCATTCATCAACAGGAGCTTGCGTAGTATACTTAAAATCAGATGGCCAGAACACATAAGCAATATGGAGCTATAGCAAAGAACGAATCAAGTTCCAATTAGAGAACAAATATTTAAGAGAAAGTGGAAGTGGATTGGTAGCACAATTAGAAAGGACACACCAAATGCAGCGAAAAGCGCTTTACAGTGGAATCCAGATGGATATAGAAAGAGGGGTAGGCCTAAGAACTCGTGGCGTAGATCAACACAAAAGAACTAGAGAAAGGAAGACATTCATGGCAGAGTATAAGTACACAAGCGAGAAATTATGCGACATGGAATTCAATTATAAGTGGCCTATACTCCGCGTTGGAGGGTTAAAGGCAAGAAAAAAAATTGTTGAACTGTGTTTAATAAGTTAAATCATATACTGATTACTTCTATATAAGTTATCATACCTATACAAAA
The DNA here is from genome assembly GCF_001194135.2 of Octopus bimaculoides. NCBI lineage: Eukaryota > Metazoa > Mollusca > Cephalopoda > Octopoda > Octopodidae > Octopus > Octopus bimaculoides. The sequence continues at coordinate 20,245,408 of NC_068989.1, forward strand.
TTTCATTAGTAAATTCAATTGTAATGTATGAAGAAACATCGTTAGAAATCTTTAGAAATTACTCCAATTAAAGGACGAAATCACATTCATCCATTAAAAAAATATATCTAAAAGTATATATAACACACACACACACATACACACACACACACTCACATGTATGTATGTATGTATGTATGTATGTATGTATATATGTATGTATGTATGTAGGTATGTATGTATGTATTCATAAGGCACATATTGGTATCTATCGTAATGCCCATTTTCTTTACAATAAATATTGTTAAAAGTATTTAAATATTTCATAACATAATTTGAAAAAATATCTAGAATATCTAAATACAGAAAGTAATATCAATAATAATAGGGAAATGTATTGTACGAAAATTATAAAACATTTACAGAACTTCAGTATATACAATGTTTTAAACTTTTTTCTTTGGAGCATATACAGCATATACACCTTAAAATTTCAAACAAATTTATTTTGATATGGGGTAGGACCGCCTTTTGCTGTAATTACAGTTTGAATTCTATGAGGTATGGACTCGTACAAAGTTTGAATAGTTTCCAAAGGAATTTTTGTCCATTCTTCAGCTAAAGTCAGTTCTTGTAGTGATGATGGTGGAGGATATCGACTGCTTAATTATTTTTCTAAAATGCACCATAAATGTTCAATAATATTGAGATCTGGTGACTGTTGTGGCCAGATAAGATGTTCAACTTGACTAGAATGCTCCTCATGCCATTCAGTAACAACTTTAGTTGTGTGAATTGGTGCATTATCATCCTGAAAGATTGTGTTTCCCTCTGGAAGCAGTTCTGCAACCATAGGATGAATTTGATCAGATAAAATGCTTAAATCATCTTGATTATTAATTCTGCCATGAAGGGAAACCATTGGGTCGGTGGATTTCCAAGATATAGGCACCCCCCACCAGATCATCACAGATCCTCCTCCATGTTTAACAGTTGGAAGAAGGCAGTCTGGATCAAATGCTTCTTTTGGCTGTCTCCACACGTATACTCGGCCGGTGGTCGGAGATAAGGTGAAGGATGACTCGTCCGAGAAAATAACATTCTTCCACGGCTCTAGGGACCAATTCTGTAGGTTTTAACTCCACTCTAAATGCTTTGCAACGTTTGCTTTTGAAAGTAGTGGTTTTCTGATTGCAGCCCTCCCGTGAAATCCGGCTTTGTGCAGTTCCCGGCGAACAGGTTTTGTGGAAACTAGGTTCTCGAGGTGGTCATTAAGATCTGCAGTAATTTTGGGAGCTGTACTGTTGTGATCCTTTCTAACAAGTCGCGTAAGAGTCAGACGGTCCCTATCTGAATGATTTGGTTTTCTTCCGGAGTTTTATTTCGACGAGGAGGTGTTTATGCACGGCCAGTTATACATCGCTATGAGCAGAGCAACGGACTCCAGTAATTTGAAATTTAGTGTCGACCAAACAGAAAATATCGTCTACAAAGAAGTTTTGTAATCATATTGATATTATCGAAAGGAATATAATTCATAATTCAAATAAGGAAATTTCTGAACTTTGAATGTATAAGAGTATAAACAAGTGTAAAGTAGTGTAAACAACTAAAATGAAAGCATATCTAAATAACATTTTTTTCTTAATACCTTTTATGTAGTGGTCGAAGGAAGATTTGGCTTTCGTTAGGAGTAGTCCACATAACCATTCATGATACAAAGGCTAGGAGGCTATTTCAGTTCGGGAATGAATCGTCATTACATGTCACTTAGTCGCAAACATATGTCATATAGCTGCAATAGAATGCTGTATCACCAACAATAATGTGATTTCTCTAAGACATCACCCAATAATCTATCAAGTCCATTTACACATTTCTCAATACATACTGCTGTTATGACTTACCTCCCTCATTTTATACCTCCATCGTAGACGGGTAGATTTGCTAGTGAATTGGAATTTCAAACAAAAGAGAGAAAGAATAGGAAAGAGAGAGAGAGAGAGAGGCAGAGAGGGACATAGAAAGAGGGGGAGAGAGAGTAAAATGTGTTGTAAGCGTTATGTGACCGAAAGAGCAGCTGAAATAATTGCATTTATATAGATTTTTTATGATACAAATTTCGACGTTTGTATTTTATAATTAATGAAGGTGAACATCTGAGTCAAGAGCTGTATATAAAATGTAAATAATGCTGTTTATAATTGTTAACTGATATATGAACACATCACATATTAAAGTTTAAGAAAACAACAACCTTTGTACAGATGTAATCTTTATGAGTTATATTGCAAAATTGACAATTCCAGTTAAAAAAGAGATTGTATCAGTTACCTGAGATTGAAGCTACAATTTTGTAAACAACTTTAGTAAGGTGTAGTCACATGAAATAGTGACAAACGAGTTGAATGACCTTAGGTCAATCGTTAGTAAAAAAAACATAGTGCTTTACTACATACAATTGAAATGAAGAGATTGATGTCATTTAAATGATTCGAATACGCTACGGACGTCGCTATGTGGTAAAAAATTTGCTTTCCTACTACATTACTCCGGGTTCAGTTCCACTGCAGGGTAACTTGGGCAAATGCCTTTACTTTAGCCTATGGCCGACGTAAGTCTTGTGAGTGGATTTAGTTGCTGGAAACTGGAAGAACCCCGTCCTGTATACAAACATACATATATACATACATACATACATACAAACATACATACATACATACATACATACATTCATACATACAACCCGTCTAGAGCAAAGTATAGCTGAACTTGGAATTTTAGGGAGAGAATGCAGATCCTTAATTCATAATCTATAAATGATCATGATATATGGGACTATAATAATCTGCAAGACCTTAAAATTTAAAGGATGACGGTTTAATTATAACTTTCCTTCACAACCTTGCTACCAAGTCGGTGGTGGTCAAAATTTACTCAAAATTAAAAAGACATACATACATACATACATACATACATACAAACATATATACATTGATACATACATACATATTTGTACCTATCATTATAGATGCATTGGGTTATGTATTTGCAAATTTACATTAAAACCAAGAAATACTAGGTTTTTCGAAGAAAGAACAAAAGAAAAAAAAACATATATATATATATATATACATATATGTGCGTGTCTGTGTTTCTGTTTGTCTCCCATCATCGCTTGACAACTGTTGTTAGTTTGTTTACGTCCACATAACTGAGCGGGTCAACAAATGAGACTGACAGAAAAAGTGCCAGGCTTTTAATAATAAGTACTAGGGTCGATTTGTTCGACTAAGCACTTCAGGGCTGTGCCCCAGTACGGATCCAGTCCAATGACTGAAGAAAGTAGAAGATAAAGAAGCATTACTTTTTATTTTGTTTTATTTTATTTCATTTCATTTTATTTTTATTTTATTAAATATTTATATTTTGAAAATTAGTAGTAAGAAAATGTAAAATTATAAATGGCGTCAAACACTTCGAGGGAACGTGAAATAATTCTTTTCCGGAACGATGGATTTTGAAGCAGACAGAGCTATAAAAATAGCTTGTAAATTATCTGTTAAAAACCCTTTGGATAGAAGAAATCGACGGCTGCCCGTGGTATTCGAACACATGTCCCTTGTAAACATGATAACGGCTCTACCTCTGGACCGAAGCATGCTTCGAATTTCTCAATCCATCTTGGAAACTTTAATCTTATCAGGCTTCGAATTTTGTACTCACTGTTATTTATAGCTTCATTTGCTTCAAGATCCACCGTTCCCCAAAACGAAACAAAAAAAAAATGTAATTATTGTATCTATGCAACATTACCTGATATTATCCACAGCTGAAAAAGTATATTCCTAGCATAAACTCTCATAAGGTAGGCAAGATTCTACTACATGACAACAACGTTCTACTACATATGGCAACAGCATCAACAGCGGCAGCGAAGCTGTCATTCCAACGACCATTATTAACAGCAATGGCAGCCACAACAACCGCAACAGTGGCATCAACAGCAGCAGCAACAGCAGCAGCAACACCAGCATTACGGCCGGGAATGGTTACCGCAACGACAACAACTACAGTGATATAGCCTGAACCACGCTCCGTAATAACAGCACCGTTAACAGTTCCAGTAACAGCGGCGGTCAACCCCATGCCCGGGGCCAACGGAAGATGCACCAGGCGTGTGAACACAGCCAGCAATCAGGTTCGGAGATATATCGGGTCGGCCGGAACTGCTTTTAAGCGGCACCTGTACAACCACAGGTCCTCTTTCAGGATTCCGGAAAGATGGCACGTCACGTCCCTGGCCAGCCATGAATGGTGGCTTAAGGATAATGGAACCCCCATACGAAATTAAATAGAGAATCACAGAGCGGCCAGAGCCCTACGTTAACGGGAACGGCTGACACAAGCTCTGCATAGCAAGCGAGCAAGAATAATCTAGGATAAATGCTAGAAGTCTGATTTAGAGCCCATGCCTCCATTTCAAGCGCTACCTCATACAAGTATGGGATTCCTCACCCGCTGATTAGAGCAGAAAAAGTTCTCGCAAACTGGAAACAGCCTAGGAGCTGAGATCCCCCTTTCGCTACTTAAGTCCATAAAATTTGCCATCTGAACTGGTCTAAGAGAGAGAACTCAGCCAAGCTTCAAACAGTGTTTTAACCTTTGTTTACATATTAACTAACTGTAACGGTTTTCTACCTCCAGTTTGAGAAAGGATATGCATCTGCCATTGAGCCTGACCTGCCGTCGATAAAGATGCGAAATCATTTGTCACTCTATGACCAGACATATATTCAACTGGTTGTAAATATCTATCTATCTATCTATCTATCTATCTATCTATCTATCTATCTATCTATCTATCTATCTATCTATCTATCTGTCTGTCTGTCTGTCTGTTATTTATTTATTTATTTATTTATTTATTTAT
>NC_068989.1:20252297-20253809 GCF_001194135.2 Octopus bimaculoides
TGCGGTAGCCATGCAATTTAAATCGACTTTTAACTATTTTTGAAATGCCTTCAGAAACAATCCATATTATATATATATATATATTCTCTGCTTTTATTCATACACAGTTGTGACAGTTATAGAGTCTTTACAATGCCCATTCACTGCAAACTGCCGATATTTGCACGTTAGCACAAAACTATTTTTGCCGCTACAAATGCAACTGTCACCATTCTTAATTACGACTTACTCAGTAAGCTACCTTTTCAAGAACTTTGTTACAGATCAGTTGACACTGTTATCGACCTCGATCAGGTTACACACTTTCCAACAGAATTTCTCAACTCCAAACATCCTCCAGGGATCCCTCCCTATGATCTTCACTTAAAAGTCGGTTGACCTGTCATCCTCCTATCTAAACGCACCCACACTATGCAATGGGACTCGCCTGGTGGTCAACCAAATGATGGACCACGTCATTGAAGCTCAGATTATCACGGGACACGGCAAAAATGGTACCGTTTTTATTCCGAAAATTTCGCTAACCCCAACAGACTGCCCCTACCGTCTGCGGCGACTTCAATTTCCTCTCAAACTCAGCTTCGCCACGACAATTAACAAAGCACAAGGACAATCAATGAAAGTTGTCAGATTGGACCTTCGAATATCATGCTTTTTACATGGACAGCTCTACGTCGGTTATCCCAGAGTTGGCCATCCAGACAACTTATTCATCTATGCTGAAGGAAAAACCAAAAATATCGTCTACATAGCAGCCCTACAGTAGTTTCTCATCTACTGTAATCTTCACAATTACGCCAAACTGTAGCCGTTTGCAATCAGACTTCCTACAAGCATTTCATTGATATTTTGCTTCATTTCTGTGATTGCTGTTAACAGTACATTACCTTCCTTCAGTGATCCTTCTTACTTCACGCATGCTGTTCGATCATAAGCGTGCTCTGACATTTACTTTTGTACATGCCATTATTCTATTTGTGTGTTTGCTATAAATGTTTGCTTTTGTTTATCATACATGACTTTCATTGAGAAAAAAACCTTCAATGAGGTTGTGTCAGGCATTACGAGTAAAATAACTACAAGGTACAAAACGCTTTAGGCAAGATATAGGATCCTTAATGCCTACTGCAACTGGAATCTCATTTCATGGACTTTCACTTATTACTAACTGCCAAATTTGTGTTCAAATGACTTTACTCATTACCTAGGTTGCTAACGAAATTGGTAATTATACATTTTACGTTTATCACCTTGAAACGACTTCTAACTACGGGCCAATTCAACTTAAACCGTCCAAAGGAGTGTGCCATTATAATAAATTACATCGTCCAAAGGACGGGTGCATTTGCTAGTATATACATACGTACATACATACAAACATACATACATACATACATACATACATGCATGCATGCATACATACATACATATATATATATGTATATATGTATATGTATGTATGTATGTGTGTATGTATGTACGTATGTATGTATGTATGTATATATATATATA
>NC_068989.1:20254067-20256456 GCF_001194135.2 Octopus bimaculoides
AAACTTATTAAAACTTCAGAAGTTCTTAGAACTTTGGTCGTAGTAATGCTTTGCCTTTGTTTGTTTAATAAGAATTCCTCCTCGTAATGATTTTGCTTTCATTTTGTGATAGACAGTTATCATGCCCACTTCCAAATCCTGTTTTCTGATTAAAATTGATTAAAATTTAAACCTTAGTAACATTTTTATGTAATTTTTCTGGAACAAATAAATAAAAAAATCGGAATGAACGTGGAAAATTATTTCAAAATACTAGTTTAAAAATTTTGACAATATGTGACAGCAACAGGGAAGACCCTACAAAAGTAGAGAGACAGACAATTATAGGATATCGCACACACATACACACACATTTACATTTACAAACGTACACACAGGTAGTCACGAGTTTAAAATGGTGTTTACAAGACATATGTATGTATGTATGTACGTATTAGTGGAGGTTGTAATTTTATATTCTGATTCCACATATCGCTTGGAGTTCATTTTGATGTGAGAACAAAATTAACAAATCTTAAAAGGTATGCAACCACTCCTAACCCTTGCATAGCTACCCCACTAATTCTGTGTTTTGAATACTAAAAATGTAAGGATCTGTAAACTTGTTTTAATGCTATTAACTTAGTATTGGTTAAATATTACCTATATAACATATTATAAATAATACGCAACCCCTCCACCTGAACAAAATAGTTATTGAAATCTATATTTATTTATATAGTTTGTATTAATTAAATGACCATTATCTTTTCCAGTCAAAGTGAAGTAAACTTTGTCGTGATTTCTGTACATTTAATATGAATTCGTGCTTATTTTCGTAGCCTGTTCTGACTTCAGAAGCTTTTGTCACTAAATTGATAACATGCTCGACTCCTTGACTCTGACAAGGAAGCGGTATTGGCTATGACAATCAGATCTTTTTATTTGTTTGTCATAACACGTGCAGGTGCATATATCAAACATTTCATTCAAGCCCTCTAATTTCTTATCGAAAGTATCTCCTCTTTGCTTGATGGGTATTTTGTTTAATTTATCAGTCAATCTCTCAATTTTTAGAACTATTCCCTCAAACCCAATATAAGAAAAAAAAAATTGTCCCATATTGTTTGCACATCTGCAGTCACAATCCGGTAATATCCTTTCGTAGGTGAATATCTGTTCTTCACGTTTTCTTATGTATAAATAATAAATAGATCAGCTTTTGATGGGATCATTGCTGTAGGAAGTTGCAGAAAATCCAAATGTGGGTGTCTGTGGGTGTGTATTTGTGTGCCATTGTATAATTTTATATACTTAAACTTAGTTTATATTTATGTAAAATTATAATGCAATTTAGCTCAGAAATAATCTGAAAAACGAAAGAAAATCATTTAACAAATGTATACATTTTACAAAAAAAAAAAAGAAAGAATTATTTAACATATTGAAAAGTTGTAATTTTATCATGTTGGAGGAGTACTTACCTAACAATTGTCTTATATCCCAATGTTTGCGCTATCTTTACTCATCAGATGTTTTAAACAAGGTTTCTACAGTGAAATATAATCAAATGTTTCATATTCATAAGCAATTTAGTATATATGTGTTAGAGATTATATGATTAATATAGAAAGTTAGGATATTTAATTGGGGTGTATGCGAGGGGTACGGAGGAGTCACATAACCCCAATTTTCATATATTTTATTTACAATACAATTTGAAACTCTATGCATACTGTGGAATTAAAGTTCCTTAAAAATGGTTGTGTTTCGACCCCCCGCTAGTACGTAGGTATGTATATATATGTACGAGGTCTGATCACTGAGTATTCGGACTGTTGCTATAGTAATGAAGCTAAAGCACGCAGAGTAAAGCAGCTTGGCACAGATTGACCTTGAACTCTGCTGTGCATGCGCACTAAGTTTTAACGTTCCAGCTCACTTCCGCTGTTTACAAAAGTGCTTGTATATGACAGCTGTATTAACGTTAACATCCCACTGCCACTCCATATTTGTCGCTTACACAACATTACCCTCCCCTTCCCTGATATCAACTACACACACTGTGCCACTACATTTCCCTCGTACAAATTTTTTTACACCCTTCTCATTTTATCATATAATAGCCCATCCCTCTAAGGGGCCCATTATAAGTTTTTATTGAAATCAATTAGCCTGTAATTGAACTGGATATTTGTTTAACATGTATGCAAAGTTTCGTGAAGATTGGTTCACTGGTAAGGCAGCAAGATGGTAACAGTCAAAGAGAAAGACAGAAATTGCCATGTTGTATAAGATAAATATATATATATATGTCCAGTAACAAACCTGTATCACGTCCTCGCGTTGTTGTTTTTTGTCTTTTTCGAACTTATATATATATGTGTATATATATATATATATATATATA
>NC_068989.1:20256492-20266381 GCF_001194135.2 Octopus bimaculoides
AACCACAAGAGGATCAGTTTTGATTTTATCCACCATATTCCCCTCTCAGGTTCACACATCTTGTAGCGGTCCTTCAGTTTTTCTAAGCCCTGTAAAATAGTGCGGAAGGTTGGACCTCCAATCAGGCCTTTCTGGATAACCTTAAAGCCAGAAAATTTTCAACACCCCATCGTACTAATACATATACACAACCACGTAAGACAAGGATAACTGACTACATGTGATAAATTATATAAGGCTTGTATGTATGTATGTATGTATATATGTATGTATGTATGTGTGAAGGTGCAGGGCTCAGTGGTTAAAGCATCAGGTTCACAATCATGACGCATTGAATTCGATTTCTGGACAGGGCTGTGTGTTGTGTTCTTGGGCAAGACACTTTATTTCACGTTGCTCCAGTTCACTCAGATGTAGAAATGAGTTGCGACGTCACTGGTGACAAGCTGTATCGACCTTTGCCTTTCCCTTGGATAACATCGGTGTCGCGGAGAGGGGAAGCTGGTATGCATAAACAAACTTACCCGGATTTGTGCCTAGGAGGGGAACTTTTAGGTACAATCCCATGGTCATTCATGACCGAAGGGGATCTTTACCCCTTATGTCTGTCTGTCTGTATGCATTATATTTTAATCAAAGAATCCAGAAAATACACTTGTATTATTACTGTTTTTAATAATACACATTAACACTCAAGCCTAGCACTTTATCTGTCTATCTATCTATCTATCTATCTATCTATCTATCTATCTATCTGTCTGTCTGTCTGTCTGTCTGTCTGTCTGTCTGTCTGTCTGTCTGTCTGTCTGTCTGTCTAGCTAGCTAGCTAGCTATCTGCTTGTCTGTCATTCTGTATGTCTACCTGCCTGCCTGTCCCCTTTGTCTGTCTGTCCTCTCTGCCTGTCTGTCCTCTCTGCCTGTCTGACTGCCTGTCTATCGTGTCTGTCTGACTGTCTACCTTTATGCCTGTATTTCTGTTTGTATTTATCTCTCTCCGATGTATATTGACGAAGGGGATAAACATTTCCGAACTAATGACGCTTATTGTTCACCAAATCACGATATAAAAATAATAATGAAAAAAATTAAAAGAAGTTAATAACAAATCAGTTTACTTACTATATTCTATATTTGTTTCCGATCGTGAAACATTTCTGGAAAGTAAATATAAAAATTGATACAAGTCTTGCCAACGCAACAATGGCTTTTGCAATAATATCCTCTCATCGGAATATCTTTTTATAACTTATATTTATAACGTTATGCATTTTAATTATTCTAATAATAATAATAATGATAATAATAATAATAATAATAATAATAATAATAATAATAATAATAATAATGATAATAATAATAATAATAATAATAATCCTTTCTACTGGAGGCACAAGGCCTCAGATTTGGTGGGAGGGGACTAGACTAGTCGATTACATCGACCCTAGTGCTTCACTGTTACTTAATTTATCGACCCCGAAAGGCTGAAAGGCAAAGTCGACCTCGGCAGAATTTGAACTCAGAACGTTGCGAGGGGCGAAATACCGCTAAACATTTTCCCGGCGTGCTAACGACTCTGCCAGCTCGCCGCCTTATACTGCTGCTGCTGCTACTACTACTACTACTACTACTACTACTACTACTACTACTACTACTACTACTAATAATAATAATAATAATAATAATAATAATAATAATAATAATAAGAATAATAATAATAAGAATAATCGTGTTCATTTCTATTGTGTTGTGTCCCCCCTCTCTCTCTCACTCACTCATTGGAATATTTCTGAATATATATAGTCCTATATATAATTCTCTGTTGTCTTTTTTCATGCTTTCTTCAACGTTGTAAATTTTCCCGCGCCTGTGATCTTGCGTTTCTTATGTTAAAAGCTGTTATTTTGAAGTTTTGTTTCATTTGTGATTTAAGAACTATCGTTGTAAACCTGGGCTTTTGTTTCAACATGCATTCGTTTGATACAAATGAAAAGAATTGTTTCCTTTTTCCTCATATACGTTAATAAGTTAGTTGCATGTTAGTTTTAGAATTTTTCTCTCATCATTTTATAACGGAGGACATATTTCTATTTTTGTTTATTTTTTTCTCTCTCTCTCTCGCTTCAATGTTAGAAACATTCTTGCTGGCAGTGCGCTCACCCAATTCCACCTCCACGAAGTCTTCGTACCGGAATCTTGTTACCAGAAATCTTGAAATCCAGATTTCAGTCAACCACATCTATTAAATTTTATTAATGATAATGGTAGTGAGGATGATCATAATAACAATGATAATGATTGTGATGATAAGAACACTACTGGTTTTAGTAGTAGTAATAATATTCGAAGTGGTGACGATATTGATAGTTGTAATAATCTTTTGTTCTATAGGCACAAGGCCTGACATTTAGTGGGAGGGACTAGTCGATTACATCGACACCAGTGCTCGACAAGTACTTATTTTTATCGATCTCGAAAGGATGAAAGGAAAAGTTGACCTCGGCAGTATTTGAATTCAGAACGTAAAGACGGATGAAATGCTGCTAAGCATTTTGTCCGGCATGCTAACGATTCTTCCAGTTCGTCGCTTTATTAATAGTTGTAATAATAACTGTAATAACATGTCAGGGCACTTTTAGTGCTATGGTGACCCTACGAAGCGCTTGTCCAGTAAGGATAGTGGCTTTTGTTGGACACCTTGCAAGATGAAAAACCAAACTCGTGAAAAGGGCGGATGTACTCTACTAGAGTCAATGGCCATTCAACTATATGAGTCTTTAAGTGCTGCGAGAATAAATACTGGAGGTGGCGACCAGCGTACGATAACCAGCTTCAATGAGAGCATACATGCCTCTCGGAAGTCTTGGCTGACAACTTGTCTAGTGATGGTTACATGATATAGTTACTGGTTGGCGGTAATCCTAAAGCACAAACTCAATTATAAGAGAAATGTCAATAATGAAAAGTAATTCTAATGTTGTCAACGAAGCTGCAGTTTTTAGCGAGGGTGTTGCGTCTGCAGGTGTCCTATGGAACAGCTACTGCTGAACCTCAACAGCGAAGGAGATTAAAATGGATAAAAATGAACAACAAATTGTTTGAATGTCACATTAAGAGTAATGAGCCAGAGGAAAAAGGCTATAGGAAAAGATTATTAGAGCTCTGGGAAAAATATCATCCACATGAAGAGTTGAAGGATGTAAGTGAACAGACATTGGCTGATCAGATTAGACAAAAGTAACTGCAGGGAACTACTAGTCCAGAAGAAATATCCAGGAGAACCTAGAAAGTATGAACGCAGAGGGAGGGAATCTACAATATATAGAAGACATTAGAGAGTCACCCGAAGAAATTAGCCCCGAACTAGCTACTCTCTGCAACAGAATTCTAGAAGTAATGTTCTTTGAGGAAAAGAAGAGGTTACCAACATTGAAATCATGTGATAGAGCAAAGTTAAGATCAGAACTCAGGGATGCGAATGAAGCTGCCATGAGAATTTCAATTAAAGGTATCACTGAGTTAAATTTCTTGATGTATGTCACTTGCTTATGTTACCACAGAGATGTGCGTGCTGAAAGAAAAGAATATACAGAGAAACAATGTACCATTCTGGAAAAGAAGAATAAAAGAAAGCATCAATATATGGCGAAGGGATTTAAATAAAATCGATGAAATAAGGATAGGAAATGTGAGGCTCAATGAAAGAAAACAGAAGCACATGAATAAGAATTACCACCTGGTGGATAAGGGCACTTTATATCGGATATGTTAAAACAAAAGATCAAAGCGAGTAGAATGATGATTAAAAGGTATGAGGAATGATGCTTACAGTTTAGACAAAATCAACTATTTAGAACAAATCAAAAGCTGCTTTACGAGACTTTGGATGGTGGTTATAAAAAAGAAAGTAAGAAGCAGATATTTCTGATCCCAAAGAGGCAAATTCATTTTGGAGAAAGATCTGGTCAGGCAATATCAAACACAACAGGGCACTTTGGCTCATGAAGCGGAAGAATTCAGGCATGGAGATACAAGAGAACATAGTCGTCACGTTGGAAGATATTCAAGCTGTGGTAAAATGAGAAATTGGAAGGCGGCTGATCCGGACCTAGTTCAGGGATTTTGGTTCAAGGTTTTGACAAATCTGTATCCTAAATTGTAAAATTCCTGCAAGGCTGTGTACATCAAGGAATTGTACCAGAATGGATGGTCAAAAGAAGAACCGTGTTGATTCAGGATTCAGCCAAGAGTACCAAGGCCCGTAATTATTGTCTGATTGCTTGTTTACCTATGACGTGGAAGCTTCTAACTGGGATAATGGGAAAGACATTGTATGACCAACTTGAAAGAAATGGACTACTAGCAGATGAAAAGAAAGGTGAGAGGAAGGAATCATGAGGAACAAAAGATTAGTTGCTGATTGATAAGGCAATTGTTAGGAACAACCGTAGAAGGTTGACAAACTTATCAACGTCTTATATAGACTGGAAGAAGGCATATGATATGGTTCCTCACTCGTGGATTCTAAAATACCTGGAGATGGTAAGGGCAGCTAAAAATATGATTTATTTATTCAAAAACAGTATGAAAAACTGGAAGGCAGTTTTGACTGCAGGTGGAAGAGAAATTGGACAAGTCGACATCAGAGAAATTGGACAGGTCGACTCTGTGTCACCCTTACTGTTTGTTGTTAGTATGTTACCACTCTCCATGTTTCTGAGAAAGATGGGAGCTGACTACAAACCTCAGAAAAACATGAGACCAATCAATCACCCGTTGTTTATGGACGATTTGAAGTTTTACGGAACTAGCAAAGGTCAACTGGATTCCCTTATTCAGATTGTACTAATTTTCACTCAAGACGTCCGGATGGCATTTGATATAGAGAAATGCGCTGTTATTTAACTGAGGAGAGGAGGGTGCAAAGTAGACAATAGTGGAGCACAACTTCCAGATGATGAATGGATAAGAGAAGTGAACGGAGAGGGTTACAAATATCTTGGTGTTTCACATGTAGGCAGATGATGAACACCAGGATGAAAGAAAAATGTTCTTGTTAATATATCAGAAGAGTTTAAAAACTATGTAGATCCAAGCTGAATGAAGGAAACCCGATTAGAGACATCAGCGCGTGGGCTGTAGGTGTGGTATATTATTGCGCAAGGTCTGTGGAATAGACGAAGGAAGAACTGGTTAACATGAATAGAAAAACTAGGAAGGTAATGGCTGTGCATGGGTGCCTTCATGCCAGAAATAACGTAGCAAGGCTTTACTTACCCAGGGAGTAAGTTGGAAGAGGAATGGTTGGAATAAAGGATAGGGTTACAAAGTAGACTAAGTTCTTGTATGCCCATCTGAGGAATAGTGATGAAATAATGTTGGAGGCTGCACTGAATGAGAAGGTTATGAGTGACAATAGTGAGATCCTCCAGGAGTACAATATGATGACTAATAGAGAAACGATCATCAACTGGAAAGAGAAAATCCAATACGGAGTTTTCTAAAAACATCAGATGAAGCTGATGAAGAATCCTGGAAATGGTTAAGACATGGTTTTTTTAAAGGAGACAGAAGGAGTGATTCATGCTGATGAAGAACAAGCTTTATGAACCAACTCAATCAAGTGCAGCATTGATAAGACAGTAGTATCACCTTTTGTAAAGTATGTGAAAAATCATCTGAGACAGACATATAATTAGTAGATGTCAAAAACTGGCTCAAATGGAATACAAAAACGCCGTGACAAAGTGATAGTGCAAATACACTGGGATTTGTGCAAGAAGTACAAGCTACAATATTCCAACAAGTGGTATGATCACCAACGTTTGCCAGTAGCACATCAGGTAAAACTCACATTAGATACGCCAATATACACAGACAAGAAGCTGCAACATAGCCGATCAGATATCACTCTCCCACGCAAGGAGTTCAAAGAATGGACCCTCATCGACGTAACTATATTTACAGACCAGAATATTGTAAAGACACAAGATGAGAAAGTCGGGAACTATCAAGAGTTAGGATTGGAAGTGAAAAAGGATCCATAGAATCTCAAGTGTGAGTGTGACACCTATTATGATTGGTGCAAATGGGACTATCTCAAAACGAGTAATATTCTGACGTCAAAAGCTGCAAATACCAAACTTCTCTGGAAGTATTTAGATGGCAGAAATACTTGGAACAGCTCATACGTTAAGAAAAGTGATGTATCTCTAAGCTGCGTGACAAAGATAAGACATGACAAAGATAAATCAGAAGTTAACCGAATAAATAAATGAATGAATGATGAGGATGACAACAACAACAACAGCAACAACAATAATTAAATGCCCTGATGCAGTAACAAGCAGTGGCTCTCTGGCAGTGTTATCATGTACATGTTTTGTCTTGTTAAAGATGGGCTACAGCAAATATTCTGCTCAATACCACAGATGTGCATATCAGTTGCTTGATCTTAACCAGTTGAACATGTCTCTTAGTGGCTGACGATATGTTCATCTCTGATCACGAGCAGGAATAGTGGGAGAGCATCGTAGCCATCTGTTGAGATGAGTTCTTTGGGGTTTGAATAATTCACCTCCGAAAACATGGGTGTATTGTTCATTGTCCTTAACGCTCATTCAGGGACCTTTTAAGCAGGATAGGCTACTCGACCTGAAGAAAATTCTAACTGGGCTCCACCTCCAAGGTCATGCGCTGTTTATCTTGATGTGAGATCACCATGTCGCGCACATATGGTTGTGATGTCTGTGCCTAGTGTGCCCTTATCAGACGAGTAGTCATAATGGGTATATTGGGCTTCGTATGGGTATATTGGTGACATATATTTCTCTCTCACCCAATAATAATAATAATAATAATAACAAGAAGATGCAGAAGAAATAGAGTTTATATGTGACTCCAAGAAGGCTGACTAATAGAGACTAAACCAAGAAACAAGTAAAGTCAAGAATGTGTTGAAACACATTAAAACGAAGAATCTTTCACAAACAAATAAACTCATCAAGGCTGCAAGTAGGACTGCTGCAGATAGGACTGAATTGAAGATCAATGAGAACAGAACATTGACGGAATGAAAAGGAAATAAACAACCTTGGTGGAAAAGGAGAATACCAGAAGGCATAAACTTCTTAAACAGTATAGTGTCGATACTTGACAGGAAAAGAAAAGGATAATTGACGAATGACCGCAAATTCGAACAATTGAAGAAGTGTGTACTGCATTTTGTGATTCAAGAACTGAAGCAGCGCATACTTACAAAGAAAGCAAACCTAACTTAGTTTGAACAACGGATTAAACAATACCGACAAAACTAATTGTTTAGAATTGACCAAAACAGATTTTATCAAACAATTAAGGATTTAGCACACGAAAGTTTAGTTCCTGATGCAAATGAAAGTCGTCGGTTTGGCGGTGAGATATGGGGTAAGCAAGAAAAACAATACTGGAGCTAAATAGCTCTGCAGCCTGAAGCAAACAGCTTCATATCCTCAGCAAGAAGCTATCCTCTTTACCGAGGACAGTATCAGAGGTATGAAAAAGGAGATGAACAAATGGAAAGCAGCAGGACCTGATGGTGTACAGGGGTTTATGATTAAAAGCTCAGTAGGTGCCATAAATTAATGGCAGAGCAATTTATTACATTGATAATTTGAACAGAAAGAATTCCAAAGCGAAAGAGAGAAGTGAAGAAAATGGATACCAAGACCAGAAAAATGTTGACAGTACACGGAGCCTTCCACCCTAAGAGTGACACCGATAGGCTGTACTTGCCCAGAAGAAAGGGTAGGAGAGGTTTGATCAGATGCAAGGACTGTATCGGAGCAGAGGAAAACAGCTTAAGGTGTTATATAAAAAATGCCGTGGAGCCACTGTTGAAACACACGAAGAAGGCCAGCGTCATAAAAACTGTAACGAAAGAAAACTTTAAACAAGAAATTAACAAAAGAAAAAGAGAAAAAGAATGGAAAGAAAAGAAAATGTATGGTCAGTTTGCAAGAGATGTGATCGCCAAGACAGATACAGAAGACCGGTAGCTATGGATGAGGAGGAGGAGGAGTGACCTGAAGATAGCGACAGAAACACTCGTATGCGCAGCTCAGGAGCAAGCGTTAAGGACCAACTATATGAAGTGCAGAAGAGACAACACTACCGATAGTGACAAATGCAGAATGTGTTACGAGAGGGGTGAAACGGTATAGCATATCGTTAGCGAATGCCCGGAATTGGCAAAACGCGAATACAAGAGACGCCATAATAATGTGGCAATAATGATCCATTGGGAACTCTGTGGAAATCACGACCTAAAAAGAGCAAAGACGTGGTATTAGCAAACTCTAGAAAGAGTCACCGAAAATGAGAATTGCAAAATCATGTGGGGTGCACTGATCTAGTGCGATCACCTGACCAGACATCGGAAACCGGACATAGTTGTGGTGAAAGAAAAGAAAGAACATGTATGATAATCGACATAACATGCCCCCGTGACAACAGGATCAGGGTGGAAGAAGAAAAAATAAACAACTTTGAAAATTTGAAGTGGGAAATACGAAGTTTGTGGTCAATGAGGAGAGTAGACGTGGTTCCAATAGTAATTGGTGCACTTGGAAGTATCAGCACTGAACTACCAACATGGCCGAAAAAGATTGGTACAAGTGTGAAGGTAGAATACCTACAAAAATCAGCATTGCTTGGAACTGCAAGAATTCTTCTCAGGGTTCTTGAAGCATGACCAGTAAAAAAGGGTCACTTTAGTCTGCTGGCTGTGGACAGTTGACTCTTTCCATCATACTCAGCAAAATAAGTTGTGAGCCTTCGTATAATAATTATAATAATAATAATAATAATAATAATAATAATAATAATAATAATAATAATAATAATACAACACTATGGAATAACAACAGAAAAAAGAAGGTATAGGCACACGCCAGAAAAGGTCACAGAAAACGAGAAAGCAACCATACTCTGAGATATGCCAATACACACAGATAGAGAAATTAAGGCCAATAGGCCAGATATAGTTATCAGAGATCATGAAGAAAAAATGCTTTCTAATTGATGTATCAATACCAGCAGATGACAACATTTTTCTAAAAGAAATGGAGAAACTGGAAATAGAGGTAACTATTAGAGGTAACCCGAATGTGGAATCTAAAAACAGAAACAATTCCTATCATAGTAGGCGCATTAGGTATGATAAAAAAAATATTCAGACAAATACATAACAAAAACACCAGGACTTACAAGTATATATAACATACAGAAAATTGCACTACTGGGGTCTGTACGCTTCCTACGCACAACACTTTCAATACAGTAACCATAAGAGCATCATAGCAAACCACAGCACATACCCAAAGCACACAGAGCTGCGCTCGGTAGTGAAGTGAAAGCACGCTATAGAAATAAAACTACTGAATAATAATAATAATAATAATAATAATAATAATAATAATAATAATAATAATCATAATAATAATAATAATGATAATAATAATAATAATAATGCAGTACCAGGCAGTGGGTCTCATGGTTTCTGATCTTAATTGATTGGAAGTGTTATCATGTACATTGTTTTGCCTTGGTATAAAAGATGGGCTACAGCAAATATTCTGCTTAATACCACATATTTGCTTGTCAGTTGTTTGACCTTAACCAGTTGAGCATGTCCCTTGGTGGCTGACGATATGTGCATCTCTGATCATGAGCAGAGGTAGTGGGGGAGCATCATAGCCATGTGTTGAGAGGAGTTCTTTGGGGTTTGAATAATTCACCTTTGGAAACATGGGTGTTTTGCTCAACATCCTTAAATAAACCTTATTCAGGGACCTTTTGAGCGGGATGGGCTACTCGATCTGAAAAAAATTCTAACTGGGCCCCACCTGCGAGG
>NC_068989.1:20266391-20268431 GCF_001194135.2 Octopus bimaculoides
TTCTGATCTTAATTGATTGGAAGTGTTATCATGTACATTGTTTTGCCTTGGTATAAAAGATGGGCTACAGCAAATATTCTGCTTAATACCACATATTTGCTTGTCAGTTGTTTGACCTTAACCAGTTGAGCATGTCCCTTGGTGGCTGACGATATGTGCATCTCTGATCATGAGCAGAGGTAGTGGGGGAGCATCATAGCCATGTGTTGAGAGGAGTTCTTTGGGGTTTGAATAATTCACCTTTGGAAACATGGGTGTTTTGCTCAACATCCTTAAATAAACCTTATTCAGGGACCTTTTGAGCGGGATGGGCTACTCGATCTGAAAAAAATTCTAACTGGGCCCCACCTGCGAGGTCATGCGCTGTTTATTTTGATATGAGATCACCATGTCGCACACATATGGTTGTGATGCATGTGCCTGGTGTACCCTTATCAGACGGGTAGTCATGATGGGTATATTGGGCTTTGTATATTTTACCCCAGTGTCACTTTGATGGCATGCACTGCTCTCTCACATAATAATAATAATAATAATAATAATAATGATAATAACAATAAAATTTGCGTCCTGATGGAGTATCTACATGAGTAGTTCAGCCTGCTAAAATAGAAATTGAAAAATCTCTTTTACAAAATGCATAAACAGGAATAGTGCGGGTTGTGATGTGCTGTTCCTAAAAAATAAAATACGATGATACCAGTGGAATGATCTTGATCCCAGGCTTGCCTCAAGCAACACTGAGGACAGGGTTTTTAGCAACATTATAAGGACTCCCACAGCGCTTAGATTATAAATGAGCTCTTAGTCCCGTGAGGACCCGGGGTAACTGCCTAATGTGCCTATACCTGAAGACGACACTGACTGAAGGAGAGTTATGAAGACAGCTAATAAAATTTGGTAATATATTATTTATATACAGAAAGCGGCAAGCTGGCAGAATCGTTAGCACGCCTGACAAAATGCTTATCCGCATTTTGTCTGTCTTAACGTTCTGAGTTCAAATTCCGCCGAGGACGACTTTGCCTTTCATTCTTTCAGCGCCGATGAAATAAGTATCAATTGAACCCTGGGGATCTATGTAGTCGACTTATCCCTCCCCAGTAATTGCTGGCCTTGTGCCAAAATTTGAGACCGACATATTATTTATATACTGTTGGCACTCCGTCGATTACAACGACGAGGGTTCCAGTTGATCCGATCAACGGAACAGCCTGCTCGTGAAATTAACGTGCAAGTGGCTGAGCACTCCACAAACACGTGTACCCTTAACGTAGTTCTCGAGAGAGATTCAGCGTGACACAGTGTGACAAGGCTGGCCCTTTGAATTACAGGCACAACAGAAACAGGAAGTAAGAGTGAGAGAAAGTTGTGGTGAAAGAGTACAGCAGGGTTTGCCACCATCCCCTGCCGGAGCCTCGTGGAGCTTTAGGTGTCTTCGGTCAATAAACACTCACAACGTCCGGTATGGGAATCGAAACCGCGATCCTACGACTGCGAGTCCGCTGCCCTAACCACTGGGCCATTGCGCCTCCACATTTATATACAAAGCGGTGATATAAAGCGGAAAATAGTACCGTATTTGAAATCATAAAAGAGGCAAAGGTATATTAGATGCCCACCAATTTCAGCAGCGAATATTTCATAAAAAATTTTTCTAGTACATTAAAGCAAGAAATCTTTAGCACACCTGGCGAAATGCTTAGCGGTATTTCGTCCGCCTTTACGTTCTAAGTTCAAATTCCGATTATAGGTAACTACACACTGATCTTATACAGGAACGGTTCCAAACTGTGATAAAAATCATTCTGCTCGGCGATTTCAATGCTCGGGTTGGAGCTAATTCAGAAATATGGAATTGCTTCTGTAGATACGGACTTGGAAAGATGAATAGTAATGGCCTTTTGCTTCTCGAATTATACACTAAATTTGGGCTTCAGAAATCAAGCACATAGTATGTACATACATGCATGCACACACACGCACGCACGCACGCACACACACACACACACACACACACACACACACACACACACACAC
>NC_068989.1:20270762-20274539 GCF_001194135.2 Octopus bimaculoides
TATATATATATATATGCGTGAGTCTGTTACGTTATTTGTGATAAGTTTTCGTCTTTTAGGCCATACTTATTTTCCAGAACTTGCTTAATCACAGTTTATTCAACAAAATTTCAATAGCAAAATTCTTAAAACCAGAAATCTTTGTTCGCAACCGTAATAGCAGCACTACTGTTAAAGAATGGTTGCACTTGTTTGAGAACTTTTACCAAAATTTTTACATCATACTAATACAGACACAACTAGCAATATTTGATTATATCAGTGAATGCTGTCGAACTGTTGAGGCGACTTTACAATTAATCAAAGAACGAAGTATTTGAAAGACGTCTACGTGCTACCTGAAGAAACTCCCTGATGAACCTTTGGGTGAATATCTACACTGCTTTAAGTAATTTGGTAAAGATTGTAATTATACAACTATACAACAAATAAAGCCAATAGAAAAGAAGCATTTGGAGGTGCCTTTATTAATGTAATTCAAAATAATTACATGATACTGCAGTCACTGGAAAACTACGTACCAAATGCAGGATACCATTAACAAAGCAAACGTGCTGGATATAGCTCAAAAGAATTCTGAGCAATATAATAATTCCACAATCCTTTCAAATGTTTAAATGTGGCTATAATAGAGACGATAATAATAGTTTGATTGATTGCAGTGCCATTAATTCATATTGTAAAAATGCATTGATTATGACTAATAATAACTTTTGTTAGTATTATTGACACTGCCAAAGAGGTTATTTGCGGCAAATGTGGGAAGGAAGAGCAGCTTTGTATATATTGAAAAATCTTCTGATAAGCTAACAACCGCTAAACGCTACAGTTCTCTATTAGCAACAACACACTTGTCTATTTTTACTAGTTTTAATAAATATATTTCCTAATGGACACGTATAAATCTCTTGTAAATAGCAGATCTACCGACAGCTTTACATGTCTAAGAGAAAAGGAGATCTAAACATTATCTATATTTTTCTGCTGTGGTTAGATAGGCCATTTATAAAACGCCAGTACATTTTCGTTACTGTTGCTTGACTTTAGGAATAAACGGACAAAATTATTCTTATACTTGCTTATCTGTTAAACAAAAATGGCTACAGATGTTATATTAGGTGAAAATTTCATAGCCCTTCATGAATATATTACTCTTAAATATGGGAGAAATAAACCTGTTGGATTCTTAAAAACACTAGCGTATGTTTTACATCTTTATTTAATAATATAACTTTTGATTGTTACCTAATAACTACTTTATTTAGGCGGCATTCTTTCGATGAATATAATTTTATTCAAAGTAGAATAAGATTAGTCTCTTAACTTACTGCATGCTTTGACATTTTATAAATGGCCTTTCTAACCATAACAGAAAAAATATAGATAAAACATAAATCTCCTTTTCTCTTAGACAGGTAAAACTGTCGGTAGAGCTGCTATTTACAAGGGATTTACACGTGTGTCCGTTCAGAAATGTGTTTATTAAAACTATTAAAAATAGACTATTGTGTTGTTGTTAATAGAGAACTGTAACAAAATTTCCTCTTGAAGAGGACAGGTTTTAGTTACAATAGGTAATAATTTAGGCTCAAAGTCAGTAATTTTGAAGGAAAGAGATTAGTCGACACAATCGGCCCCAGTACATGAATGGTACTTTATTCTCTGGAACCGGGAGAGATGAAAAACAACGTTAACGCCGGCAGTATTTGAGTTCAGAATGTGAAGAGCCAAAAGAATATTCGTAAGATATTTTCTAGAACGCTCTAATGATTGTGTCGGCTCGCTCGTCTTGTAAATAAAATAATGATCTTAATTAGTTTATTACAAGCAGACTATCAATATATTTACTCCCCATGATACATACCTTTTACCTCGGGTGGTTGATATTTATATTATTGCACGAAATTCGGTTTGCAGTATTTTTGATTTGAAGAGTGCATATTATGAGATTCCGATAAAAGATATAGATAAAAAGAAAAAAAAAAATCCTGCTTTAGAGGCTTGCAAAAAGTTATGCTAAAAGTGTAGACTCTACTTCGATCTGACAAATACTTTGCAATGTTTTCAACGACTTATTGATGATATCATCAATGGCAATAATTGTGTTGGATCTGTTGTACATTTAAATAATGTAAGAGGAAATTCACAGGAAGAACGAGACATTAATCGTAAAAGGTTTTGAGCTGTAGCTAAAGATTGCTAACTGACTTTTCATGAAGATAAATGCACATACTCTACAAATAGACTTTACTTACAAACACGATCGACTATCGGATAACACGTAAATCGCTAAGACGTAATCTCATCGTGTAAAAAGGTACTTCTCGATTTACCTAATCCTAAATTTCTTAAGAACTTCAACAACAATTAATTGAAATATTTGCCTATTACGCGCTATGTATTATTCATTGTATTGAGCATATACACATTTTGATTCAATGTAAAGAGTTCGCTTTAAATTATATCCTTACTGAAGTTTTGGAACTACTGAAGAATATATTCTACCTCCTGTCACGTTGCAAACTGTAAGTAATGGTATTCTTTTCACAGTTGAAACTGTTGCATCAACATTTTCTGTATCAATTATTCTCAAAATAAATAAATCAACCAATCAACCAGTTGCATTCCAAACCAGAAATCTAAATTTCTCTTCGCTCGAAAAAGAAACACATGCCTTTGTACAAACCTTGATAAATTGGAATCATCTACTTACAGTAATTTAATTCTCATTATGGAATAGTAAAGTTAATAATGAAAATTATCTAAAAATAGTATGTAGAATTATCTCACTATGTTAATGAGATTATATAGGGACTGTTCGAAAATGTTTAGTTCTTGACGCTTTTACTTGAACTTTTTCTACCACAATTTTAGAAGATTAATTGAAAAAAAACTATATGAATCACTTTCATCATGGCGTAACACAAATTATTCATTTTATAAGAAGTAAAAATGTGCCTTACTCCATCAATGAAATAAAGAGGACATCTTTGTGCCAGATATGCTCTCAACTAAAGCTTCCTTCTCATTCAGTCAAAGTATCTCAGCCCTTTAACTTATGAATATTGACTTTTAAGGCCCTGAAGCTTCAGCCACTAAACTGTCTATCTTTTAACAATTGCAGAGGAATATTGAAGGCTCCTATTCGCTTTCACATGCACAAATACATTTTTTATTATTAAAAATTGTCCCTATAAGGTGGTGAACAGGCTGAATCGTTATTGCATCGAAAAATATTTCTGCCAACTCTTTACATTTTGAGTTCAAATTCCACCGAAGGCGACTTTGCCATTCATCCCGCCTCGTGGTTGATAAAATGAGTATCAGTTGAACACTGGGGTTGGTGCTATCAATTAGTCCCCTCCCCACAAAATTTCAAGCTTTGTATCAATAGTAGGAATAGTTATTGTCTCTGTCAGTTATTTTCCTATTTGAATCACCGACTTATGTATACGTATAGATCATAGACACACACATATATATAGACACACGTAAGATATAGTTAAGGTTAATTGCATAGAGACCCAAACCACATATACACGCACATATACATTTACACAATTCAGTTCAGGTGTTGAGCCAAAAGTTTTGCACTATTTTGGTCACTACTTTGCTTTATTCGTCATTACAACAAAAGCAGCCTAGTACTCTAACTAAAGGCTATCATGTTGCACTGTCTGAAGCTGTCTTTCTGCCAGTTCTTTGATCTCACACTGATACCAGTTCTTGCGCATCGAGGCAAAAATCTTCACTGAAGCTTCCACCATCTCTTATATA
>NC_068989.1:20274829-20280082 GCF_001194135.2 Octopus bimaculoides
TATATATATATATATATACATATATACATACATACATAATACATGCATACATACATACATACATACACACACACACACACATATATATATGCCTATATGTATACATACATACATATATAGGTCGTGTGCTCTTTTCCGCGACACTCCACCTGCATCTAATGAGGAGGACTGCTTCACCGACCTGGGCCACCGACCATCCCAATGGACGCCAGCTTCTGGCCAGTTCCAAGCAGTCGAGCTTTTTGCGGGCGCCTGCCAGCATGCTGTGGACCGGTTTGACTTTTCCAAGCGATCCCACATCTGAACATCTCCCCAGCCGAACTCTCGGCCCTTCGTTGCCTCCGACGCCACACGGACATCATCATAAAACCGGCCGACAAGGGTGGAGCCGTGGTGGTGTAGACTCTGTGACCACCGGAATGAAACATCCAGCATAGAATGGACCATCAATAGGCTATTATTGCTACGACTTAGACAACGCAGTTTGAATCTACATCGGTTCATCCATTTAATACAACTTATTTATATAATTTCAGTAGCTGTTTTTATCAGTTTGAAAAGAAGCAATGCGTGTACCATGCGAGCAGTCATACGTACCCCAGGGAAGGGGACTTTCTGTCCACAGGGGCTCCATTAGTTATTATGTGAAAAATTTTAAGAGTCTAAGGCCATCTCTGGAATATAATGTGTTCCCAGTTTGGAGAAAATCAGTTGCGAACTTCAGAAGTTCTGCGGGTTTACGCACACACGCGCACACATACACACGCACACACACACACACATACACACACACACACACACATCCTCAGTTTTATATATATAGATACTGCTGCTCTCTACCCTCACGGCACTAAACCTCGGCCCAACGCCTGTTCCCAAGGCGGCAACGCTGTTGCGACTATACTAGCATACATCTATCACACCTGCACATATAAATGCCAAAATCATGCAGATATATGTACATACAGACACGCACACTCCAGACAAAAACATACATACGCACACATATATATCCTTGCAGACAAACATGCATGCGCTCATAGGGTTATACACAAATGCAAGAATGTACAAGTGCATAACAACCGTACATGTATTCTAAACATGTTCGCGCTCACACACGTATATAGTACACGTATATAGTTTATAGTATATAGTATATATAGTATATAGTATATATAGTATATAGTACACGCGTATATAGTATATAGTACATGTATAATGCACACATATTCGCACGCACACACACATACTCAGGCAACCAATAACACACCCACATACTCGCACTCATTTGATATGCACGCACACACACATTCGCTGGGTTCTTTCAGCTCCCAGACGCCACCAAATTTCGGCTCAGCCATGTGATCCAAGCAATTCTGCTTTCTAATGCATCTGATGTCGCTTAAATGTAGATCTCACTTCTAACAACGCCATGTAACTCGCCTGGGCCAATAGCAGCCCATTTTCCAGTAGCCAAATTAGACTTCCTGCGTTTCTCTATTCGGTAATCTAAACCTGAACGAGGATGGTTTTTTTTACAGGCCTGTGAAACTTTAAGTCGCATGCAGCCGAATCAAACTGTTTTCAATAATAATAATAATAATAATAATAATAATAATAATAATAATAACGATTTTGGCACAAGGCCAGCAATTTCAGGGAGAGGTAAGTCGATTACATCAACCCCGGTATTTAACTGGTACTTATTTTATCGACCCCAAAAAGGATGAAAGGCAAAGTGGACCTCAGCGGAATTTGAACTCAGAACGTAGCGACGGGCGAAATACCGCTAAGCATTTCGTTCAGCGCGCTAACGATCCTGCCAACTCGCTGTCTTCTTAATAATGATGATGATGATGATGATGATGATGATGATGATGATGATGATTATGATGATGAAGATGATGATGATAATATCATTATTAATAATAATAATAGTAAAAAAAATAATAGTAATAATAATAATAATAATAATAATAATAATAATAATAATAATAATAATAACAACAACAATAACAATAATAACAACAACAACAACAACAACAATAATAATAATAATAATAATAATAATAACAACAATAACAATAATAACAACAACAACAACAATAATAATAATAATAATAATAATAATAATAATAATAATCGCAAGACCAAACTTTGGTCACGAACTGGAGGATCGACCTTAGGAATGAGCAAGTATCTCTGCTGTACCGCATCTGCATTAGAGTGAATGAAACCATTGCACATGTCACAAACGAATGCCTAGACTTGCCCCACATCACTACAAGGGGTGACACGACCAAGTAGCAAAAGTGCTACATTGGAAACTGAGCGAAAAGTGGGGGCTAGAGAGAGGCAAGACATGAGCACAAACAGCAAAGAGTGGCAGAGTCGGAGACTGGACTGGCAAAATCCTCTGCAATTTCCCAATCCAAACAGATCTGGTACTAGAGCATAACAGACGTGACATAGTGGTGGTGGACAATGGGCACCACATATGCTATATAGTTGACATTGCATGCCCCTTTGACCCACGAATAGTCAAGAAGGATGGCGAAAAGATTGATAGATCTTAAGTACGAAATAGCCCTTGAGGATAGTATCAGAAGGTATCAAGAGAAATATAAAGGAAATTGGAATAAAGTGCCCAGTAGAACTGTTACAAAAGGTTTGCCTCCTTGGCACAGCCAGAAAAATCAGGTAAATATTAGATAGCAGAAAACCTGTGATAAAGAGAAATAAAAATAAAATTAATAGTAACTTCATTGCAAGGAGAGCAATTTCGGGGGAGGCGGTAAGTCGATTACATTGACCCTGGTTCCCGACCTGCTCTTATTTTATCGAATCCCGAAAGATGAAAGGCAAAGTCGAACTCGGCAGACTTTGAACTTAGAACGTCAAGATGGTCGAAATGCTGCTAAGTATTTTGCCCGGCGTGCTAACGATTCTGCCACCTAGCCGTATAGTTTTCTATTGTCGAGAAGTATATTCCTGGTTATGGCATAGAAACCGTTTAGAAAGTTACTATTGGTTGTATAAACTTGGCAATTCAAATTACCTATATGTATGTATTTGTTACTTGATTATTAATTGTCTTTTCCAGGTTATATTTCAATTTAGTTGAATAAAGGTTATTTACCAGAAGGTATCAACAGTAAATAATATTATGTAATACGTGCGGTCATGTTTACGCCGTCACCTTTGGCACACAGTTTCACGAAAGGCTGAAGTGTTGAAGCTTCTTCATTATTTGAACAAGAAAAAAATACAAAACCAAACAACAAATACAAAAACAAAACAAACTTTTCTTTTATGAAATCATATTTGTCTGCGTGTGACAGCCTTTCCTTTTCAAAAGGTTTGAGATATAATACAACTATATGGATTCTACAAAACTAAAATACGAACGATCGGCAATGTTCACCATTATTATGTATGTGGATAAGAAAGGGTTGTATGTGCGGATAAGATGGTGGTGACAAGATATCATTGTATAGACTAAATAAGTTAAATCAAACTATGCTCAACTCAATTTTCTTTTGATAAAAATGTCAGAAAATGGTGGGAAAAAATTGAGAAAATTTGCCTGAAACTGTCCTTAGTTCAATAGTTCAAACTTTCTGCCTAAAAGTGATTTATCTCGCTGATATTGATATATGTTCCAATGAAAAGATCAAAGGTTGCAAGCTGAACATTATTATTACACTTTATGGTTTAGTACAGAATCACACTGTTACTATATTGTCCATAAAACAAAAGTAATTCTTTCTGATATAATATTAAAAGAATGTAGCAATTGGAACCAAACTTGAGCATTGCAAGCCTGAGGTTTCGGGTTCAGTCCTATTTCACAATATCTTGGCAAATGTCTTCTACTATAGCCTGTTAATGCCTTATCAGTGAGTTCGGTGGACAGAAACTGTCTATGTTGGGGCTGAAAAAAAAATATAGGTTATTTTAAAGTTTGGGCCATTTATGCTTCTTAAAAGTTTGTTCTCAAACAGCTAATGTACCTTGCATTTGTAGGCATACCTTAACGTTCATAGTTTTCGAGGTTCGTCTCTTTCGACTTTATGTCATTTCTCTCTCTCACACTTTCTCTCCCCTCTCTCTCTATCTATCTGTGTGTGTGTAGATGTGTGTGAATGTGTGTGTGTTTTTCTGTCCGTTTTTCTGCTTGTCTCCCTCCATCTACGTGTGTATATATATGTATGTATGTATATATATATATATATATATATATATATATATATATATATATATATATATATATATGCGTGGTCTGATCAATAAGTATACGAACTGTTGCCAATAGTAACGAAGCTAAAGTACGCAGAGTAGAACGGCTTGGTAAAGATTGACCTTGAACTCTG
The DNA here is from genome assembly GCF_001194135.2 of Octopus bimaculoides. NCBI lineage: Eukaryota > Metazoa > Mollusca > Cephalopoda > Octopoda > Octopodidae > Octopus > Octopus bimaculoides. The sequence goes on from NC_068989.1 coordinate 20,279,203, forward strand.
CTCTACATGCGCACTGCGTTTTAACGTTCTACCTCACTTCCACTGTTTACAGCAGTGCTTGGAAGGAAGGTATGTAGTGTGTGATCGTCACATTGATCATGACAGAGAAAGTTGAGCAGAGAATCTGCATCAAATTTCGCCAAAAGCTTGGTGACACTTGCTTAAAGGCCTACGCATTGTTTTCAAAAAGTTTTCCTAGTTCTCGACACAATCGAGGAAATCTTGTGCAACTGAAACCCGTGTGTCTTATTGGTCAGCTGATGCAGTTTTGGCACAAACTGAGCAGATACTTACTTGGCAGACACATACCAAAATCTTCAGTGATGATGGACTGAACTGAACCGTAATTAATCTGCACATCCTCTGATAACTCACGGGTGGTGATTCAACGATTTTACCCCACAGCCGTACGCACATCTGCAATGTTTTTCTCAGTTCTGCTGGTTACGGGTCTCCCAGAACGTTCGTCAATATCGATATTTTCCGGCCGTCTTGGAAGCGTCTGAACCACTTGTACACTTATGTGCGGCTCATTTACTCCTCTCCATACGCTTTCTGCCACTTTGCGTAGGCATCTGCGCAGGTATCACCATGACAACTTTCTCTGTCATTGTCAATGACACACATTGTCAATGACACACATTGTCAATGACACACATTGTCAATGACACACATTGTCAATGATCACACGTCACACACCTTCCCTTTTAGCACTGCTGTAAACATCGGAAGTGGGCTAAAACGTTAAAACATAGTGGAAGGTAAAACTTTGCCAAGCGGCTTTACACTGAGTACTTTAGCTTTGTTACTATGGCAACAGTCCGGATGCTTATTGATCAAACTTGGTATATACATGCACATGTATGTACCCCCCCCCCCC
>NC_068989.1:20280116-20282616 GCF_001194135.2 Octopus bimaculoides
CCCCCACACAAATAAACACACACACACAAATAAACACACAAACACACACCGACGAATACATACACATATATATGGGTGTGTGTATGTGTGAGTGTGAACATGTCATTGTTTTGCCCCCACCCACCTGACAACCTATGTTGGTTTGTTTACGTGCACATATCCTACACTTCGGCAAAAAGAGACAACAATATAACTACCAGACTTAACATACGTACTGGAATCAATTCGATGAACACAATCCTTCGAGGCACTGTCTCAGTGCGGCTGCGATTCTTGGGTGAAGCAATGAAACAAATTAAACGATTTAATACAATGAAAATATACTTGAATTCTTATTCTATTAAATTGTTCATGATACCCTCTTCCAGTCTGCAACGGTTACATTCTTTCTATATCAGCTATCTTCTATCCTTGTTAAATTCGTCAATTCCCACCTGTTACTGCACGGGTGTAACCCTCAATAACCACTAGTACAGCTCTCATAAAACCAGATTTGCCAAAGACATACTCTTCTGTGCTACTCGCCGGTGCGTTCTCTTCCTCGAGAATTTGATGAGAAAAGTTGTTATATAGGATATCTGCAAAGCATTAGACGCGTCTGATGTTCTGATCACCTGTGAAAATTGTCCAGCAATGAGATCCATCTCTCTTTTGCTTCTTGGTGGCTTTCTATCAGATCGAACAATCAGTTTATGCTGGTAGAAATACGCCAACGACCGTGTGTCATCACCTCCAGTAACACTCACTCCAACGCAGATAACACACTTTGTTCTTCCTTTTTCTTCTGTAACCAAGTGCCATCCGCGTACAACCTGCACGCCACATGCAACTTAGACCTAACTTTCGCTGAGTTCATGATTAAAAACTGCGAAGACATACACCAATAGGATCGTGTCCATTTTGTCTCCTTCAACAATACAAATACACTAGAAAAACTCGCATATTGGCTTTCGTGCAAAATGCATCCTTGTTAATATCATTAGCAGGGAAGCTAATCCCTGCCACCTCCGGTATCGAGATCAACGGATCTCGTGATTTCCACCTTCTTTTTTACACATATCAAGAAACCACTTCAATATAACTGAGGGTCTCTCCTACTGAATGCACATCCTCAACATAACATAGACTTGGTTATAGACTGGCTTTTCTCTTTAGTTCCAGAAAAATACTTCACCCGATTTACTATCGCTCTAAAAAGATCAAATATATTCTACAACAGAATACTACTCTCCCATCTGTTTATTCGTATCCGACTGTTTGGCATGAAATCGCTCCTGTCTCTAAACTAAAAACGTATTGTTTCCATTTATCGTGGTGTCTTGTCACATCTACGGAGTAGTTCTTTGTTTCTCAGATCTCTGGTCTGGCATATACACACATACACAATCCCTTATTACTTGTTCATTCTGACCTTCCACTTTACCATCCTCTGCCACTTCCACCATTTCCAATCCCGTCTCGTCATTTTTCGTATCTTCCCTCTCTCACTCCTCCTTCTATTATGTGCGCCCGCAAACTCCGCAAACTCCGCAAACTCCGCAATCTCATCGTCCATAATTCCTTGTCCTCACACTCTGTCCCCCAGCCAGATCCCTTTCCTGCTTCTAGCTCTGTTGTCAAAGCTGTCAAAATGACCGTCGATTATCCGGCAGGTTCACGGAGCAACCCAGAGTCATTTACTGTCATTTTGGAATCTTTGAAATTTTACCATCTCGAACTTTAAAGTTAAATTTTCAGCTTCTCGACCCTTTTTCACCTTTTTCCATTTTGCTTCACTGCTGCACGAAGAGAAAGAGAAAACGGCTTCTCATCTTCTACATACTTTTATTTGGCTACACGCACAAAATCCGACTTATTTTCTCGACACCTTTTGTCACACACACAGACACACAGCCTTTAATATACATGTTCACGCTCTCACAACCCACCTAACAAATGCACACTCACGAATAACTCTCTACACTTTAATAACCAATGCTTCAACAGTTAGACACCTATGAATGTCTATGCATATTTATACACTCCACCAGCACACACACCTACACTATCCTCCCTTTTCCCCCACTTCCAGACGCCCAAACACTCTACTACATGCATCAGCACACTCACATTTCTCCTTTATTAGTTATCTCATGGTAAGGCGCTCACATCTCGTTTCCAACACTTTGCCTTCTTTCCTACGCTTCCCTAAATTAATTTCTACCTCTTTTAGTTAATGTCTTTTCTTGTTCCATTACACTTTTCTTTCATCCTATCTCCTAATTTCTCTTTTTTCTTCTTATGAAAGATGAAAGACTATACTCCGAAACATTAATGCACTTTATTTCAGCTTCTCAAGTTTCAAAATAAAACCATATTCACTACATATATAACAAAATTTTACACGACACTCCTTCACTACCACAAGAAAGGGGATTCTTCATACACCAGTGAGTGTAATATTGTTTAATATCAATTCTCCCAGAAAAAAAAAAAAAAAAATTTCTATCCATTTCTATCC
>NC_068989.1:20287405-20291901 GCF_001194135.2 Octopus bimaculoides
TATATATGTATATGTATTTGTATATGGATATCCACGTAAAAAACAAAGCTCCACAGTAACAGCAGACATATTCTACAGAAAAACTGACACACCAATATCTAAATTTCTACTCTTGCCATCCCTCATGCATCAAAAGAAACATACCATACAACATGGCAATACGCTTTTGCGTTATAGTGACTGACCCCAAAATACGTGAAATCCGACTCAACGAACTCAAAGGCTTCCTCACAATGCAGAAATACCCCAAAGGATTAATTAATGAGAGAATTAAAAAGCGATGAAACCGAGCATCACCCAACTACTGACACCCAAGGAAAAAGTTAATGAAAACACGATTCTGTTCGTTAATACACACAGTCCTGGAATAACCAACAATTTTCTCGCCATGAAATCGAACTCACCACCCATACCCCTACAAAGAGCCAAGATGAAAAATCTGATTGAAAAAGACACCTTACGGAACAGTAGACGCCAACCAAAAAATCTTGAAAAACATTCCATAAGGGCAGAATTCAAATCGGGTATCTCTGCTAGTGTTTTATAAAGCTTAAAATATCAAATCTATTTTCTGTATACACACACACACACACACACACACACACACACACACACACACACACACACACACACACACACACACACACACACACACACATACATACATACATACATACATACATACATACATACATACACATACACTCACCCGCATGTATACGTATATATGAAGGTCCCCTTCAGTCATGAATGACTATGGGATTACAACTAAGTTTTTGCCATAGGTGTCCTAGGAATGATAGCAAAAGGGGCTGATTGCTATCTTTCTCAGATACCAGGAAATCCAAATTTAGCAGAAATTCAATAAATAGTGCTCATGGAAACTGGCTATATCCTACGTAAAATACTGTCTATTTAATCTCAAATTTTAAAGCAAACTTAGTTTTCTTATGGTTTCTTAAACATTCTCGAGAACAATACTTTGTGCAAAACCAAATATATGTCACGCTAGGCATAACAACAACTTGGACTTCTAACTTGTTGTCTCTGAGTGAGACTTGGAGTCAACTTGTAGAAATACAAAGCAAAAGTTGAAATATAATAATAATAATAATAATAATAATAATAATAATAATATTAATGATAATAATAATAATAATAATAATGATAATAATGATAATAATAATAATGATGATGATGATGATGATGATGATGATGATAATAATGATAATAATAATAATAATAATAATTCATCCCAGGGCAAAGGATGAAGGGATACAATATAAATACAGACAAAAAGTGTGGGGGTTTGCTTAAATGAAATGATAAAATAATTAAATTACAAAAAATGATGATGATGATGATGATGTTAATGATAATGATGGTGGTGATGATATTTATGATGATAATGATGATGATGATTATAATAATGATGATAATAATAATAATAATAATGATAATAATAATAATGGTGATGATGATGATAATGATGATGATGATGATGATGATGATGATGATGAGGATGATGATAATTTGCTTTCGGGCTGTTAACCTCTCGCCCGGCATGTTTCTCAGATTAAAATGATGTTTTCATCTGTCTAATCCCTAGGAGCCCTCTTCCTACATTCATGCATTTTCCTACTTAATCAAGTAGCCAAGCGGTGGATTTGTTTATAGCTTGTGGGTGAATCGTGTTTTCTGGTGTGTTTACATTTAGCAGTGTGCTGTATTATGACTAATGCTTCCATCATTTTGTTTGTTTTTGTGGGAGAATTCTGCATATATGTTGTTTAGTGCAACGTGTAATTTTGCTTTGTATTGTGCTGAGAGTAGTTCATTACACTCGCTTTTTGTTGTAAGTGCATGGGGAGCTATTTTGAAAGTGACGCACTTGTGTACAGAGATGTAAACTTTCACACGTCCACTTACATCAGCAATCGTTAGCTTGCTTTTGGGTTGTTAAGCCTATGGTTTGCTATTGATAAGGAATGTTTTTGAAATGCATCTTAGTGTTTTTTTTAATGTTTTTTGTATTTTACGATTTGATGCAATTTGTATTGTGTAGTGCTTTGATGATGTGCTCGCCACTTCTATGGAGATGCAGCCATGCTGGAGCATCATCTTTAAGCAGTGAGTCGAACAAATCGACCCCAGCACTAATTCTGTTAAGTCTGTTTCTTATTCTATTCATCGTTTTTCCCCCGAACCACTAAATTACTGGGACGTAATAAACAGACACTGTATATGTATGCATATACTGAATTAGTGCTTAAGCACTACAGAAATATATTCACTGAATTTAAGAGTTGAATTTTGAACATGCAAAAAAAATAACCTCACTGGCACGTTGGTACATCAGTATTTTCTGAGGCCATGCATGCCAATGAGTAAATAGGATTTAACATGTCTGCTGTTAAATTAACCTCGTGTGTTTTCCTTTTCGATACGAGTCCGTTTGCTTCTGTCGATTATATGTTTTAGGCACAGCTCCAATTAATTTTAATCTGTTTTAGTTGAATTGCTTGAGTTCGTCGTCATCATTGTTTTGTTGTTTAGTCCCAGGTTAGATCTCATCAAACAAACTTAGGATAAAAAAAAACAACATTTCAACTGTGGCTATACTTCCTTTTCCATTGCCTTGTCACTTTCTAAAGCTAGGATTTGCCTGTGTGATTTGAAGGATATTTGTCTGCTAGTTCCAGCAGGTTGAGTGACAATACAGATGCTCCCATGCTGGCTCAAATTACAATAGTCAATTTATTCTTAATAAATCTATGCTGTAAGGCTCAATGCAGTTAACTGTTTTCATATGTTAGTACAAGGTACAAGAAATACCTGAGGGTACTTAATTATCAGTATATTACTCTCTTCAAACCAATTAAAAGGTTTTTATTTATTTCAGATCCCCTAAGACAGATAAAAGGCTAACACAAGAAATGAAAAGGCATGCAGTGATATTTGCTACGTATGCTGAATACAGCGATTTAGAAATTTCCAGCTTTCTAAATGTTGCAAGGTCTTTTGTACACAAAGTTCGGATGGATCGGAAGGATCTGGTGAGAATGTTTCAACTGTATCAAAGAGAAAAAAAAACATTCTAAATGTTCCGATACTATAAGGACACCGCAATTTATCCCGCGTGGAGTTGGAGTGAACTAGCAATTCTGTGGTGCACGAGGACTTCCAATATGGCTTGTGTGTACTGGGGAGAGACCAATTCATGCCTGCAAAGACACAGAGAAACGATTTGTTCCGTGCCATGTGGTTACTTAACAAGTTTAAACCCCTCACAAACATGGTATGCTCTTCTTCTTCTATAATTAGAAACGATTCAACGAAGATCGAAAGTGTAACAGGAAAACTAACAGATATCATGTGCAGATACTACTAATGTTCTCAGAGTGGTGTACATTTAGTTTCCAGCAACTGTGATGGTTTATAAAGTGTGGTGAGTAATGAAGGTTATGCCATACTACCTCACATCTTTTCACAGTGTCTTATAATTAATGCAGCTGGGTATGTTGCGTTGCTGGAGACAGTTGTTAAGAACTTGATGGATGAAGCACACAATGGAAGGCCATAGGTGTTTCAACTTAGCACCTTATCACAAAGTCCACGTAACTGTGAGGCAGTTTTGACAATTAAGTAACATATTTGTGACCCTAAACTCACGACTTTTAAATGTCATGGATGACTACGTTTGGAGCACTATTGAAAGAGAGACTAATCGACATCCTTACACTACCCTAGCTTCATTGAAGGCTGCCGTTACCCAAGTGATGTCCAGAAGGAATAAAGACCATTTAGTACTGACGTGTCAACGGTTCTGGTCACGAACTGAAGCAGTAATTCAAGCTGAAGGCGGATACTTAGAATAATCTTATAAGAAAGCTTAACGAAAACGTGCAGAAATTCTTGTTAAAATACCGTAATCACTAGCCATATCGTCCTCAGTATGGATTTTTCTGGCTAATATAAGCAAATTCATATCGCGGACTTTTCAGTATATCGCGGGTTCCGGGTTTCTGGGCCTGATAGGTATTTATATTCTTTTTAGATTTTAATTATTTCTGTGGTAAGATAAGCATTTTAACGCCTAAAAATTAATAAGTTAATAGATAAAAATACAGTACAATACTGCACTGGATAACACATTAATTAAAATATATTAAAATAAAATACGCAGTGTACCGTAAATGAGTAAACAAAGAATCGCACATGCTGTATGAAAAACGAAACTCGGGAGGCGAGTGTGTGGTATTGTTTTGCATTTATAATAAAATAAATATATGCAAATTATAAAAATAATAAAAAAAGATATACAGTACAGTACTGTTTCTCCTTTGCGGATTTTCACTTATCGTGGGGGTTTTTTTGAACGTAACACCCGCGATAGTCGAGGGATTACTCTACATTCGGTTTTTGCTGGATTAGAGTGGTTTCATTAAATTATCAAATATGTCCTCAAACAGGGCGGTGAACTGGCAGAATCGCTA
>NC_068989.1:20292362-20297323 GCF_001194135.2 Octopus bimaculoides
ATATGTGATAAAAGCACAGATTGTCTTGATTTATTTAACATTTCAACAGTACGTGGCAAGAAAAGTACGGAACATCAATCTATTTACACGTTTCCCTTGTTTGTATGTGGTTCAAACAAGAAAAAAATGTATTGAATCTAATATATTACTGTCAGAGCACAGATTTGCTAAAATGACTTGAGATATTTAAACTGTTGCATTGTCATAAACCAGTAACTCTAATTACAGTTCATTGATGACGTCTTTTTTTTTAATTTAAAAAGGAACGCACCATAATCTAGTTGAATTTTGCATTTCTCTCAAAAGAAATAAAAACTAAAAAAAAAAAAACATCGCTCAAAACTAATTTTGAGTTCAACAATTTTGAGTTTTGTTTTGTAGAAACTAGTATGAACTTTTTAGATACGAAATTTAAGTTCTCAGAATACAGCATAATGGTAGAACTATTTTGCAAACACAGGTTATCACACATTTATCTTCATTACTGCTCCAATCATCCATATTGTGGGAGTAAATGAAATCCAAAGTCACAAATTTTAATAATAATAAAGATTTGATCTGATACGGATTATTGGAAACACGTAAAGGGTTTTGTGCGTCACTTCAGGCTTATTGTGAATAACGAATGAAAAAATTGCAAATGACACAGCTAAAATTAATGATAGTCAACGTCTCAAATCTAATTATAGCAGACAAATTAAAATTTCTGACCATATTCCTTTAGTTATTAACTCTGACAGAAAATGCATGACAGTTATCAACATAGTTCACAAAAAATATCCCCGTTTTAAAAAGATATTTCCCCATCCGCTGATTATTGCTTTTAAGCATAACAAAATATAAGACAAATATTAAGTATTTTAGATAGCAATAAGAAAAACTCATTATTGTTTCTGAACTCTTAAAACAGTTGCAAGAAAGATAAGCGCTGTTCACTCTGCAAAAGCATGAGTCAAATCAGCACCGACACTAAATTCTCAAAGAAATGTTAGAGCATATACAGAAGGCGGGAGCTGTAACGATTACTATTTGATGTACGCTCTATTTGGTGAATGTTCCAAAACGATTTATGTTGGTTGCACATCAATAAAATTAAGCAAAAGACTTAACGTTGATAAATATGACGTCAGTATTTTACAATAACTTTAACTGTACCAAAAATATATTTTGACTTTATTGAAATTTCAGTCATAATATCATGGAAAAACAAACATATTTGCAAATTACTAGCGTCTTGCTCTAGGTGGTATTAACAAAATGATAGAAGAGTTCTATCAGATTTATGCAAAATATTTTGACGCACCAGTTATCTTCACATTTTCTGTTTTTTTATTTTTTGTTGGTTTAAACCACTTCCAAACAAACGAAACTTGTGAATAGATTTATGTTCTTCATGTATTTTTCATGTCTTATTTTGAAACCAAAGAAGATAGACATAATGTTGAAAATATTTACCTATGGCTCTTTTCTAATTGTTTATCATTATTATTATTATTATTATTATTATTATTATTATTATTATTATTATTATTATTATTATTATTATTATTATTTTTATTATTATTATTATTATCATTATCATTATTGTTTTATTTGACTTTTGCTTTGCATTTGTACAAGTTGGCTCCAAGTCTCACTCAGAGACCTCAAGAGACGAGTTAGAAGTACATATTGGTGTTATGCCTGGGGTGCCATATATTTGGTTTTGTACATAGTGTTGTTCTAGAGAATGTTTAAGAAACCATAAGAAAATTATGTGTTTGTTTTAAAATTTGAGATTACATAGACAGTATTTTACGTAGGATATGGGCACTATCTTTTGAAGTTTTGCCATTTTGGTGTTTCCTGGTATCTGAGCTAGATAGCGATCAGCCCCTTTTGCTATCATTCCCAGGGCACCCATGGCAACAGGTATTGTTTTAGTCTTGAGGTTCCACATTTTGCTAATTTCTAATTCAAGATCATTATACTTGTTCAGTTTTTGGTAGGTCTTGACAGATACCTTTATACAGATTGGGGCAGTCATATCAATGAGGAGGCATGATTTTTATCTACAGTCTTTCAATATGATATCTGGCCTATTTGCATCTATCTTTCTATCAGTTTGAATGGTGAAGTTCCGGAGGAGTGAGATGTGATCATTTTCAAGTATTGGAGGTGGTTTGTGTTCCCACCAGTTTATATCATGGGGCAAGTCCATGTTTTTAAAAATTACCTAGTGAATATATTGTGCAGCTCTATCCTGCCTGTTGAGATATTCTGTAGGCGCAAGAAGACTGCGCATGGAGACAACATGATCAATGGTTTCATTCTGTTGTTGACATACACGACATGTTGGGAAGCTGCCGTTGTTTCATATGTTGGCCTGGTAGTTCTTTGTAGGTAGGCATTGATCTTGGGCTGCTATGATAAACCCTTCTGGTTCTGATTTTAAGCCAGAAGCCATTATCCATTGATGGGTAAGGGCTGTGTCAACATCGGCATTATTCGCTCTCTTTGGGTATTTGCCATTGAGAGGCTTTTCTTGCCCTTTATCAGTCAGAATATTTAAGGCAGCAGTTTTAGCATGGTTTTTCATGGGCTTAGCTTTTTCTGCGCTTGTTTCTAGTACGTCTAATTCTGGAATTTGTTGTATTTGGAATTCACTTAGATATTACTTTGCCTGTTTTGTTACTGAGAATGATGCTTTCTTGTTTTCATGCTTTGAGATAAGTTTTAACATCCAGTCCTCAGAGTTTTTCAGGTAGGAGTCTAGGCCAGTTGTAGTAATCTTCATTGCTAATGCCAGTTGTAAAAGTCCACAGCCTCCCTCTTTTCTTGGCAGGTAAAGTCGTTCTGTATCTGCCTTAAAGTCGTGCATTCTATGCGTTATCAACAGTTTTCGTATTTTTCTGTCAATATTACATATTTCAGTAATTGACCAGTTAATGATATTGAAGCTGTAAGTCACGACTGGTATGCCTAAAGCATTGATCGCTTCGATCTTGTTTCTTGCATTTAGCTCTGTCTTCAGTATGTCTCTCACCCTGCGATAACATTCTCTTCTGATCCTTTCCCTCATAACTGCATGTTTGATTCCGTCCCTTTCAACTGTCCCTAGGTATTTGTAGCTCTTCGCTGGTTCTAACTCTTTTATGACATTCCGCTGGTCACGGTTAACATTAGATGTTTCTGTCATTTTTTCTTTGATGAAAGTAGCTTTTGCACGCTTATCGAGGCCAAATTGCATCCTGATGTTATCACTGAATTGTTTGACAATCGCTAGTAAGCCTTTGAGTTGTTGTTAATTTTTTGCAAAGAGCCTTAAATCATGCGTGTAAATGAGATGATATATATTTTAATCAAACATTTTATAACCGTACTGTGCATCATTGAGCAATTTTGAGAGAGGTATTGAGGCTAGACAAAAAAGGAGTGGTGATAGTGAATCACCCTGGAAAATGCCACATGAAATTTTTACATCTCCAGCATTTAGAGATTCCTTGTCACTGTTCAAAGTCAGTGTGATTCTCCATGATCTCATACTTACAAACAAAAAGTTTCGCAGCGTAGGCGCTATTTTATAAATTTCCTGACATTTCTTAATCCAGCTATGTTGTAGGCTATCAAAAGCTTTTTTATAGTCTTTCGAGGCTATTGACAAGTTTTTGTGTCGTTTGTGACAATCTTCTAAGATCATCTTATTGATGAGTAGCTGATCTTTACAATCATAAGATCCACGTTTACATCCTTTTTGCTCATTAGGGAATATGCTATTTTCTATTAAAAAACTATAGGTATATTTAGTTAGGACAGATGTTAGCGTTTTATACATTGTTGTTAAGTAGGTTATGGGTCTATAATTTTTTGTTCATTTGTTTCTTCATTCTTTGGAAGTAAGAATGTTAAACCATTAACTAGCCAAGAGAGCATCATACTAGGATTTTGCAAAACATCGTTGTAAAGTTTTGTTAGCAGTTCATGGCTCTCTGGGAAGGCATTCAAACAGAAGTTAGGAATTTTATCCTTTCCTGGAGACTCCAGTTTGCTTGACCTCCAGAGAGCAGATCTTATATCTTCTACTTTGACACCCTCTCACTTTTGCTCCTCTAAGGAGTCTAAGTCTGTAGATATTCTATCAATCGATAAAATGTGTTTTTTCTTCTGCCCAAATTTTATTCCAAAATTCCTGCACTTCTTTTGGTGGGACAGACTTTACTGCAACTGGTGTTTTATTTGTGGGGAAATATATAGCATAGTAGAAGGCCGTAAGAACTTATTTATTATCTTCCCTAGACCATTTTTCATTCTTTCTCTTTTGGTTATTTGATGACGAGCATGGATGGCTATCTGTTGGAATATTCCGGTTGTGGGGTACTTCCAGCTCCTGGGTGTCGGGAAGATTTGAACTAGTAGCTGATTTTTCGCCTCGAATCTGGTTCAACATTCGAGTATGCGGTCCTTTGTAATCCGGTCGATGACCATTTCGGTTTGTATTTTGCTTTGATAACAGTGAGGCATGATGAGCTTCGACGTTGACATTAGGGGACGGATCTGTCTGTTTCGGGTCAATCTTTGGAGACAACACCGTCACCGAGTTCTCTGCATGTAAATATTGCTCGTAACGTAGCTTCTTAAGGCTAACAGATCTGTTTTCGTCTGTATTTGTTTTGATAGATTTATCTCCGAGCATAGTTTTTTTGTGGTGTTTTTAAACTTATGAATGGTTCACTCTGTCTGTTTTAGTTCGAAAAATGAAAATAAAAATTAAAAAATAAGAATAAAAAGAAAGAAAAAAGAAAAAGCTTTGTTTTTGTTTCGTTTGTGACACGCGTTTTTATATGCGTGTGTCCTGTAAATTTATTATTATTATTATTATTATTATTATTATTATTATTATTATTATTATTATTATTATTATTATTATTATTATTATTATTATTATTATTATTATTATCATCATTATTATTATCATTATTGTT
>NC_068989.1:20299318-20303786 GCF_001194135.2 Octopus bimaculoides
ACATACATACATATATACGACGGGCTTCTTTTAGTTTCCGTCTACCAAATCCACTCACAAGGCTTTGGTCGGCCCGAGGCTATAGTAGAAGACACTTGCCCAAAGTGCCACGCAATGGGACTGAACCCGGAACCATGTGGTTGGTAAGCAAGCTACTTACCACACAGCCACTCCTGTGTTATTACTTAGGTGGCGTACTGGCAGAATCGTTAGCACGCCGGGCGAAGTGCCTAGCGCTATTTCGTCCGTCCTTACGCTCTGAGTTCAAATTCCATCGAGGTCGACTTTGCCTTTCATCCTTTCGAGGTCGATAAAATAAGTACTAGTTGAACACTGCGGTCGATATAATCGACTCATCCCCCACCTCCCCAAGCTGCCCTTGTGACAAAAACTTGAAATAATAATAGTAATAATAATAATAATAATAATAATGATGATGATGATAACTAATTTAAAACTTCTCAAAATAATTTTTCATTTTTTTTCACCCCGGGAATTGATTATGCCTGGGACTTCTGAACCTTACCCAAGGAGCCAGACAAGTCGTTAACCCTGTGCGTTTATAGCACGGCCCTGGATACCAGCCGTGGAAATACCTCTTAGAACCCCTGTCGTTCGAAAAACGCGTTCATTAGTGACCTTAGATTCTGACACTGAGATCGAAAAGTCTTTAAATCAGGACCAACCTCCTCAAAAATCTGTAGCAAATTGAACCAGAGACATCCCCGAAACTGACGCTGAGGATCGTCTACCAAATCTATTTCAAAGAAATAGAAATACAAGACAGAAATGGACTAAAGTGGAATATATCAAAGTTATGCATGCTTATTATTATTCAACACTAAACCCAGAAACATCAACCACACAAAAAGAGAACTTCCATATCTGGAGGTGCAAAAACTCGCATAGCAGGTTGTACATGGACAGTAATAAACTAGGAGCTGTGAGACGTAATATCCTAAAAAAATTGAAGACTAACTGACAGCGAAATTGACAAAATTTGCTTTTATAGCACGGCCCTGGATACCAACCGTGGAAATACCTCTTAGAACCCCTGTCGTTCGAAAAACGCGTTCATCAGTGACCTTAGATTCTACACTGTGATCGAAAAGTCTTTAAATCAGGACCAACCTCGGACCAAGGACGGACAAAATAGCGCTAGGCATTTCGCCCGGCGTGCTAACGATTCTGCCAGTACGCCACCTAAGTAATAACGCAGGAGTGGCTGTGCTGTAAGTAGCTTGCTTACCAACCACATAGTTCCGGGTTCAGTCCCACTGCGTGTCACCTTGGGCAAGTGTCTTCTACTAAGTCAGCTCAGTATAACACACACTTACTTACACCCGCAGGCAAAAAGCTCTGACATCACTAACTTAAACCAACAAACTGGGTACACAGAATCCTATGAAGGTGGACCATCAGTTGATACTAAAAACGCTATAAATAATCACGTCAGCAATGAACTGTTAGATAGAATACTAGAACAATATCTAATACAGCTACATCAACCTTTCCACGATAGAGCCCCACTTACCAAAATTATTAATGCTAATAAGAACAGAAAAGTAATCAAAGAAGTTGATCAAGCACTTGGAAAGCTGATATGACAGCTCCCTGAGAATAGTACAGAAAATGCTCTCGAAGTGATTGATCAACTCATTTACTTAGCTGCTTATGTTGAAACTCAGAAATGCGGTATCAAAATTAGAGATAGACAAAAAAATGCAATATACACAAACAGCCTGCATGGATGGAAAGAATAAACCGGTAAATAATCCAAGTAAGAGCAGTTATATATTTTCTACTTGAAGCAAGCAAAGGGAAAACTAATAGACCCAACAAACTAAGAATAATTGCTAAACATGACCTTTACAAGAAAACAAAGGATACATAGATTGAGATCCTCAAACAAAAACTGCAATTAGAAATCAAACTACTGGCAAGATACAAATAACGCTCAGCATTCTATAGACAAAACATACTGTTCAAAGAGAACACAAAAAATATTACAGGGAACTGAGGAAAATACTATTATTATGAAAACATCTCCTCCCCAGCAGCAAACTGAAAATTTTTGGAAGAGCATTTGGAGTAATCTAAAGGAGTTTAATCGGAATGCACATTGGGTCAGAGACATAGAAGAAAACAATGCCCACTTCAAATGTCAAGAATGGCAGAATATAGCAACTGAAGAAGGGAAATCGGCATTCGCCAAGTCAAAGAAATGGAAATCCCCAGGTATAGATAAGATTCTAAAGTTTTGGCTAAACTCTTTAATGAGCATCCACCACAACTTAGCCGTAGCACTCAATGAAGTTATGTCCTGTGAAAGCTCTAAAGTGGCTTACAAAAGGGATTACATATCTCTTTCCCAAAACAGAAGAAACTACTAAACACTAAAAATTTCGATCTATAACATGCCTCACCACCATATATAAACTATTAACATCTATAATAGCGAATAGAGATCCAAACGCAGAAACCTTAGCACCGCTTGGATAGATTACAAAAAGGCTTTTGACAGTATCCCTCATGCATGGATAATCAAAGCCCTGGAAATTTACAAGATAGCTCCAACAATTGCGAACTTTTTGAAAATCATCATGAATTCGTGGAGAACAACCCTCATTTTAAACCATACACATGGATATACCACATCACCAGAATTAATGCGATCAGTTCTTTGGCCATACCACTAACCACATATAGCTTCGGTATCATTAAGTGGTATCACACTGACATGCAGAATTTGGATGAAAAAATCCGTAAAATCTTTACAAGGTACCAAATGCATCATCCAAAATCAGATGTAGGCAAAATTTATCTCCCTCAAAAATAGGTGGAAGAGGCCTGATATAGCTCGAACAATCCTTCAAATCAGCAATAATAGGCCTCGAAACGTGCCTTAACACAAGTGATGTTCTCCTACGAATTGCACTGAAGCATGAATATTCCAAGCAAGCTTCAGTCATGGAGCTTAGTCAGAAATTTAAAAAGTCTCTTGGCTTACAAGTTAACAATAAGAATGACTAAAGACATCCAAATACTGACAGACCTACCATTGCTTCTGACTTAGAAATTAACAACCAGGAAGACCAAAGAGATCCAAATAGTGACAAACCTATCATTGATGCAAAAAACACCAAACAAAAAGCAAAGAAGGCTTGCATGAATAATATCGAAGATAACTGGAAAGGTAAACTCCTGCATGGAAAATCCCCTAACCGCCGATAAAATAAGGTCCAGTTGAGCACCGAGGTTGGTGTAATCAACTTAACCCTTACCCTGAAATTGCTGGTCTTATGCCAAAAATTGAAACCAATATAATACAAAAAAAAAAATCTATCTATAGATATTCACGTATTATTTTCTATTACGTTCTAAGTTTATTCATTTTATTCTAAAATTATTTCTCATACGCGTTTGGTTTGGTTCTTCAATAACTGTCATATACGACTCAAAATTTCTTTCGGTTCAATACAGAGATACGTGTCACATTTTAGGAAAATGATTATATTTATTTAACCAACCTTCTATATAGCTCTGAAGTTATTTCACGAACTTTGGGCGGATGAAAGTCGAAATCAATTTTTGTTGAGCTTATATATTTATCCTCTAAAATAGCAAAGCTTGCAAAATATATATTTACAAAAGGCGAGGAATACGAATAGTTTGTTTAGACAGTGTAAGCAGAGAACCCTGAAGCATCGGTCTTTCTGAATGAGACAGCAATACAGGAGATCATGCAAATAATTTTAATGTGTTTTTCTCTATTTCCGTCTCTTTTCCTTCACTCGCTCCTTCTCTCTTTCTCTCTTTCTCAAGCTTCATGAAAATCAGAGGTGCAGCCGGAGGAATAGAAGCTTAAAATTCACACCTTAATAAGCAGATTAATATTTATGCCCAAGTAGATTGACATACACAAATGCATAAGAGTGTAATTTAGCAAACACACACACACACAATCACACAATATATATATACATATATATATATACATATATATACATATATATACACACACAATCACACAATATATATATACATATATATATATATATACATATATATACATATATATACATATATATATACACACACACACGCTGATATACACACATCGATAATACATATATAAACTAATAAATATGAACTGACACAGAAGGACAAATTTCTGTCTCATATATACACACACACAAATACATACATACATACATACATACATACTAGGGTGGGATGCAAAGTACATAGGCTGACTATGAAGGAATGATGTTAGAGCTATGAAATCTTCTTTGCATTAATTTCAACTTCTCTAATTAATAATTGTATTATTTATTTCCCTCAATGCCCCAGTGGTTAGGGCAGCGGACTCGCGGTCGTAAGATCACGGTTTCGATTCCCAGACCGGGCGTTGTGAATGTTTATTGAGCGAAAACACCTAAAGTTTCACAAGGCTTCGGCAGGGGAT
>NC_068989.1:20303817-20306375 GCF_001194135.2 Octopus bimaculoides
ATACATACATACATACATACTAGGGTGGGATGCAAAGTACATAGGCTGACTATGAAGGAATGATGTTAGAGCTATGAAATCTTCTTTGCATTAATTTCAACTTCTCTAATTAATAATTGTATTATTTATTTCCCTCAATGCCCCAGTGGTTAGGGCAGCGGACTCGCGGTCGTAAGATCACGGTTTCGATTCCCAGACCGGGCGTTGTGAATGTTTATTGAGCGAAAACACCTAAAGTTTCACAAGGCTTCGGCAGGGGATGGTGGCAAACCCTGCTGTACTCTTTCACCGCAACTTTCTCTCACTCTTACTTCCTGTTTCTGTTGTGCCTGTATTTCAAAGGGCCAGCCTTGTCACACTCTGTGTCACACTGAATCTCCCGAGAACTACGTTCAGGGTACATGTGTCTGTGGAGTGCTCAGCCACTTGTACGTTAATTTCACGAGCAGGCTGTTCCGTTGATCGGATCAACTAGAACCCTCGTCGTCGTAACCGACGGAGTGCCAAGTTCTATTTCTTTCCATGTAAACTGACATCTCACTGTTCAAAGAAGACTTTAAAAGTAATTAGTAAAGGTTCCTATTGAAAACTGACAAACTTTGGCATCATGGTGTTTCCAAGTACTTGCAGAAAAAGAGTTTAGCCCACAAGGACATTAATGCTGACATGCTTGCAACATTAGGGGATGACATTCCAGCTTTATTATTTACATATATATGTGTGTTGTGTATATATAGATCGCTAACCACTACACACATTTTTCTCTCTCCTTGTTTCTTTACCTGTTTCTTTCTGTAGAAGAGCGTAGGCTCGAAACATTAAAGACTTTGTCACAGGCGAGATGTCTTTTACCACGGAAAATTGCTATGAAATTGCCTTTGGAATTTAGAATATGTCACAAACATATTTGAACTAACCTAAGTTTATATATAAAAGTATAAGGTCCAGTAAAGAATTTTTAAGCAATCTTCAAAGAGGAAAAGCAATTAGGACCATGTATGAACATAACTTTTCTGCAGTGTATACTAATCTTGATTTGAAAAGGGTAGAAGAAGGAATATTTAGTATAAATGATATTCTATTTAATAAAGACTATAGATATATTTCAATTAGGAATGGTGAACCTTTTTTTTTTTATCTAAGTGTAGCTATAATGGCTATACATATTTTAATAAAAAACAGACTAAAGGCGATGGTCAACTGTATCGTTAATAACACATACATTACATTTGATGGGAAAGTGTTTAGAAAGCTAGAGGAGATTCCGACTGGTGGCACTCTAGCCCTGTATTAGCTGATTTATGAGTTCAACTTCCTTAATGGAAAACGTGAGGTTTGGTCAAACAACTCAGTGGATGTTGCAAATATATCGATGATATTTTTATTCTTAACTTTGTGCATTTTGAACATTTGCTGGGAAAAATATATTCAGTGGATCTCGAGGCAAATAGAAATGGTGACTCAAACCAATAAGGTAACCATTAGGATGTGAGAATACTTAGTGTAAATAACGTCGAGACGAATATTTATAATAAGACTGATAGCTTTAATTTCTGCATTACATTGCTGCTTTGGGCGGATAGCAGACATCCATTTTGGATGGGATATAAGGTTGTCCAGTCAAGTCATTAGATATGGTAGACTTATAAATAGAGTTGGAATGTTTTTGGATAGTGTTAATATGTTCAAGGCGCGAATGTTTAAAGAAGGTTTCAGTAGTAAAAGATTGGTTAAATATTTTAACCTTTGTTTAGGTAAACATGACGACATTTTGAGAATTAATGGAGTGATCTCGAGTTTTATTTGAACCTGGATTAGTAAGAAGTGTTAGTTTCCCTGTTTTGAAAAACGTTTTGGTGGTTGGGTGTCATTCACGCTTGTGTACAATGTCACTTCCACTGAGTAGTCGTCATTGACTTTGGTGCAAAACGTCACTTCCGCTGGGTAGTTAGGATTAACTACCTGTTGATAGATATAGCTCTTTCAGGGTTTGCGATCGCAGGGTTAAGACACGATTATGGTTTCTGTAAATTTCTCTGCAACACACAAGGTTTCGCTATAGGTAGCATTATTTGGTTGTAATTTTGTTCTAGAAGTATTCAATGTTCATAGTTCGTAAGTAAATATAGGTGTATATTTAATCTACATATTTATTTATGTTATAATGAAGTGTAATTTGATTTGTTCCTTACTTAGTCTCTTTGTACTTATGAAGTGTTATTTATTTGTTTTACTTGTAGATGTACGTATATATATATATATATATATATTATTTTGTTTAAAAGAGTTCCAACACTGTCTGTTTTTTATGTTTTATTTATATTCCTGCAGAACCAATGTGGGGTATAGAATATGGAATATACAATATATAATATAATATACAATATATAATATAAAATAAAATAAAATAAAAATGGATGGTACCATGAAAGAAAGTATTGAATGTAGATGAAATATTGAGTGTTCAATATAAAGGATCAAATATATAAATATATAAATATAAATATATAAAGGCGACTCGAGTTTCAGGGCTATTTCCCTTCGTCATGGCCGGTATG
>NC_068989.1:20307926-20308806 GCF_001194135.2 Octopus bimaculoides
TCTAAACTACAAATTTTTCTCTAAAAATATTTAGAGAAAAATTTGTAGTTTAGAATCAGTAATTCTTTGACTGCTATTACTAAATTTTCAGTATGTTGGAGAAGCAACTCAATGCTAATCCCTGTATATTTATGATTATATATATATATATATATAGTTTAAAAAATTTTTTTATTTAATTCTAGTTCTGCTTTTGTTTTTATTTTTATGTTTTTATTTTATTTTCATTTTATTAATTGTTATTTTACTTTTGGAAAGCAGCTTGTTTCGTATCATTTTCTATGACTGAAATTCTTTAATAGTTACTGATCTTAGCTAGTCCTTTTCTTTGTACGTAGTTTGAGGACATTGTTTACGAGATGTACTGTTCCATTAATCGGTATTACGCTTGTGTGATATCATGTTCGTGATGTGATGGTGATTGGGAAGCATAATATTTAGTTGTCTATGTTTGTTGTATTGTCTTAATACCATTTTTGGAATTAGTTCTTTGTCAGTAATACTAATGCGTAGCTAAAAATTATCACTGTTTGTTTCCTCTTATGTTGTAGTAACACCGTCGGATTGAATGGTACTGCTCAGGTGTCGAAACCATACTGATACCCGTTCGGACAGCTGATGATGGGTATACACATATGTTTTACTCGATTGTGAATTTCTTATAACTTATTTTTGTTATTCTGAATTGTCCTTCATTCTTGTAAAGTGGAAAGTGTTTTGTGGATTCATAGTTTGTGGGGATCGCTTACTTTAGTATTGTTTGATTTTCATTATGGGAAACCTATTCAGGCATGGACAATGTTTAAATATTGATGCCCAGTTTACACACACACACACACACACACACACACACACACACACACACACACACACACACACA
>NC_068989.1:20308816-20313711 GCF_001194135.2 Octopus bimaculoides
TATACATACATACATATATATATATATACATATGTATGTGTGTGTACTTATATACATATGTGCTTCTATATGTATGTATGTATACACTATACACACATACACAAATGGAATTGAGTCTTCTGGTTAAAGCGCGCCTAAATTACAATAAATCTAGTGCATATCTAATTGTCTTTTTCTATTAGTCATTTTTCCATGCTGTCTCATTTTATTTTGATTACATTCAGTTCTAGCACATACAACTTCATGTGTTGCTCATATCTAGATATACGTATTCTCTGTCACCGTAACAACCGCTTTTTTCTTCGCTCTCTCCTGCTTCCCATCGTTGTCTTTGTTCTCTTGTTACCTGCACACCCTGTCTCTAACTGTTCCTTCTCACCTTCTTTATCCAGTTATTCTCCGCCATGTTGCTATCTCAATCTTCCAGCTTACATTCTTGGGCCGTACTACTGCTACTTTTGACCAATCCCATCTTTCTCTTTTGCTCATTCGCTCTTTCTCTTGCTGAACGCTGTCTAGTTCACAGGTTCTAAACCCTCTATCGTTACTTGAGCTCCTAAGTCGTATTTCTATCTTCTTATATGCCTTTCTTTTCTTATTTCTTGTTTGCCTTCTACCTTTCTCCCTTTCTACCTCTTTATCATGATTCTCTTCTTGCTATCTACGCTCACTGCATCTAAGGTTATTCCTCCTTTTCCCTTCTTGCCGTTATTCTCTTTTGTTTTCTTTTCCAACTTTCATTTTTGGATTCTGCTGTTGATGCTGTTACTGAGCATTCTCCTCATCACTCTTTCTCTCGCTGAACTTTAATTCAATTCACACGTTCTACAACCTCTGTTGCTATTATAGTTGATAAGTCATTTCCCTATCTTATTTACTTTGCTGCCTCTTTTTTCCTCTCCTGTCATCTTTCTCTCTAGTACTCGGCTCTCTTTCACGCTAATTTTTCTTTTCTTCTCTACCGTGCCTTATGTTCTCCAATCACGTTTTCTCTCACCCTACTTCTATGGTAGCGAAAGCCCTTTCTCTGTACCTCCACTTACGCAACATTTCTCTTTCGTTCTTTTTTTCTGTGCTAGTCAGAAGACAATATCCGTTATTACTATTCTTTATTTTTGGTCTCACTTGTATGTTGTCGTATACCATGTTCTCATGTCTTTTAAAACGGCCACCAACTCATTGATATTTTACCAGTCACTACTGCAATGAAAAAATATTTTCATTGGATCGTGTTTCTGGATTACAGCGCGTCGAAACTAATGAAAGCAGAATCCCTGAGCTACTCAATATGGTTTCAAAAACCACCAACAAATTTTAAATGAAAATCTTCTAGGATTGCAATAAATCTTGCCTATGCTTATTCAGAAGTATTCAGTCCTCTATGGTTTGTAATATGGCTCAAAATACCCTATGAAACACAGTAATTTTATTGGACAAAATGGATACTTATCGAGATTAATAATGTCAACGTGTCTCAGGTAATTTTGGAAATCACGTTCCAACGATTTCATTCAGTAGGTCTATCCAAGCCGTCGTCTTTGAGAAACAAGTGGAATCTTTTTAAAGCTTTTTTAAGTCTTCAAGGTGGAGAGATGTTTATATACGTGTGCGTGTATTTGAGTCTGTATTTATCCTCCACCAACGCTTGACAACCGGTGTTTGTGTGCTCACGTTCCCGTAACTTAGCAGTTCGATACGAGAAACCAAAAGAATAAGTACTAGGCTTAAAAAAAAAAGGACTGTGGTCGATTCGTTCGACTAAAAATTCTTCATGGTGGTGCCCCAGCATGGTTACATTCTAATGACCGAAACAAGTAAAAGATGAAAGGTAAAATGTGTCATCTTCGGTACCGAATAATCGTACGAAATAAATCAGAAACAACAATAAAATAAACTTTCAAATTGACTAAATATCCATTTCTCGTCTAAATCTGTCTGAATATGAGGAAAGTTTTAAGTCTTTTGAATAGACAAGTATTTGATCTCTGCAGCGCAGGACAGCGCTTTAAGAGAAAATATGTTGACAGCATGTCTGCTGGCTTAACAAGGCTTGAAAGCAAGCAGTACAAAATCTTTTTTATCTGCCTTTCTCTCTCTTGACCACCCACTCATTTGTTTTGCCTCTCGAAGACAATAATAAAACACGAAGAAACTAATACCATTGCTCTTATTGACTATTGACTATGACTCAAAGCAAGCAGAAAAAAATTAGCTTTTCTTTGCCTTTTTCTATTCCATTTGGGCGGCCACAGTCTAATAATGCTGACTGGTAAACCGGTTTTGGGAGTTGCATCGAGTTGTGCTGATATAATGTGGGATAAATATAGTAATAATAACAATAATCCTAAGATGGGATTTATAAACATTTAATGCATCGCCACACGCGATTTCAGATATCACATGTCTCTTAAGATCACAGTCCGTATCCCTAGATAACTCATTTGAACAAAAGTAGAAGTTGAAAATGCACTGACAATATTTCAAATATTTTTTATTAATATATTTAAAGCTTTAACCGATTTCAAAGTTTACACTGATTTTCAAAACATTGAAATAGAAAGACGTGGCTTATGTCACAGCTGTCACGCTTCTGACTACTGCTTGAAGCTTGTCCTATTTTTATCGCGAGTCCCCCCCAAATCTACACGAATCAAACTATTAAGAATATATGTAAAGAACCAGCTTCAAGTTGCATAAACATACAATAACGCACCGACTTTAAATTTAGACTAATCGTAGCAGGCCTGAACTGTGAAACACACAGACTAGGCAACCTTTTAGATATATCAGTGAAACCTATTTTAAAATACATACCAAGTCTTGTAAGTGATGACCTGGACTTGTGAAACAACCTCCAAAAATCCATAAACAATGATACCACTATTGTATCTTTTGATGTGGTAAAGGTATATAGCACAATCTTACACCAATATGGACTAGAGGCAATACATTCCTGGCTTGAGAAATTCTCTTATGAAATTCCAGACAAAATGGAAAAGAGTTTCATCACTGAAGAATTAAAGCTTATCCTCGAAAACAACTTTTTTGACTTCGATGACAATGTTTACAAACAAATATCTGGGACTGCGATGGTGACAAAAGTAGTTCCGACTTACGCCAATATAGCCATGCCATACCTGGAGGTCCAGATATATGAACAATCTAAATTAAAATATGGCTTGAACTTCCACAAATATCTATTAGAAAACTGGAAACGTTACTTAGATGACTGCCTAATCCTATGGATGTACACAATTGAACAACTTATAGATTTCAAATATCTAATCAACAACATAAACAATATTAACTTTATCATGGAATACAGTAAAAATCAACTCCCATTCCTAGATATAATAATCATCAAAAGAGATAAAAACATTGAAGCAGATATTTACTACAAACAAACAGATTCTAAACAATACTTACTATTTCCTCATGCCATCCCAAACACAGGAAAATAATAGTCCCTTTCATCTAGCAAGAAGAATATGTACAATTGTCTCAAACCCGCAATAAAAGACTCCAGGCATTAACAAAAGTACTACTTAAAAGACAATATCCATTAACGTTAATAGACAACGGAAAAGAACGTGCCAAAGCAATAAATATTAAAGAACTACGAAAAGCGAAAAGAGCTCAAGATACATCCAATATAACTTTATAACAACACACAACTCAAGAAACACAGATATTTGCAATATTATCCACCGGAACATTCCACTACTAAAACAAGACCCAAGAATGAAACAAGCATTCGAAATACATAAAATAATCAAAAGTAAAAGACAATCAAAGTCCCTCACAAAATTCCTCACGGGTGCTAAATTACCTTCCACAATTTCTACACCAACAGTCAAAAAGTGTGGCTGCCCCAATTGCGGGACCTGCATCAACCTTATTGAAGACACAACATACCAATTCAAATCAGGAAGATTTTTATCGTAAAAAATCACATAACATGTTCTTCAAGGAATTTAATATATGCTATCAAATGTCAAGGATGAAATGAAGATTACATAGGTCAAACAAAATAAGTCCTTCAAATTCCAGGTCTTCCCAATCTACCTATTTTCAGCGAATACCACAGATGAAGCATGGATAAACAAAGAAAATGCTTTCATGCAAAAGTACAATCAAAGACGTAACAAACTTTAACAGAGTACATACACAAATAACTGTTCACACACAAGAACTCATTCTACCACTTAACATGAGGAACATACACAGCTAACAACCTAAACTTTAGCCACTGGACTACCTACAAATGACGACTACTGTCCATTGTCCCACTAGACAGATCAAATTTGGAGTAGCATAATTATAACTAAACACGTTCACTCAACCGTGTCAGCCTTCGTTTTAGGCGCAAAATATACTGTTCCGTGACACTAATGCGAGGACGTAGCGGAAAACGTACAAAAGGTTATAAACTTAATCATGTGTTCATTCTTTACAAACACTTGACAGAAGACATTCAGAGCATTGATTGTTTGGACATGTTCAGTTAACGGTGGCAGTCTTGACTTACGACGCCAAACATCGTCACTTGATACTAACACAAGGACGTAGCAGGAAAGCTACAAAGAATTCTAAGACTAGATATGTGACTATCCTCCACCAATTAAAGTCTATTCAAAACATAGTAATTTGAGCCATGTACTCCCTATAAAATAGGACAAGCTTCAAACACTAATCAGAAGTAAGACAGCTGTGATGTAAGCAACGTCTTTCTATTTTAACTGTTTAAAAATCAGTGTAAACCGTGAAACCGGTTAAAGCTTTACACATATCAATAAGAAATATTTGAACTATTGTCAGTTCATTTTAAACTTCTATTTTTCCTATATTTCTACCCGTGTGGAATAAAATAACTTTATTATATATATATATATATA
>NC_068989.1:20314944-20315436 GCF_001194135.2 Octopus bimaculoides
CATAGATTCACAAACATGTTTCTTCTGAAATTTATGCACATGAACATACAAGTAGGCAGACAAACACAAACACACACACACACACACACACACACACACACACACACACATTTGTAAAACTCAACACAATTATTTCCCTGACTGTAAAAGAAGAAATGTCAATAATGAAGCCCTAATGGATTTTTGGGTTCTGATACAGAAAAAAAGTGAAGTAGTGATTGTAGACGTGGGAATTTAGGTGTTTAATTTGTCAATCTCAGCGATATTATTGCAGTAAAGGCTTTGTAGATTGCAGGGAGACAGGTTATAGGTCTGTAGTTTTGTGGTTTTGCCGTTTCCGTGGATTTGGGAATTTGTTACTATTACTATTATTATTATTATTATTATTATTATTATTATTATTATTATTATTATTATTATTATTATTATTATTATTATTATTATTTTATGTCTGACTTTTGTTTTGCATTTGTACAAGTTGGATCCAAGTCT
>NC_068989.1:20317427-20321774 GCF_001194135.2 Octopus bimaculoides
ATCTAGTTCATTGACTCCTAAATACTTATATGGTTGGCTTTCGTCTAGTTCTCTTATTTCATTGGCTTTATCTAGTGTTATATTGCTACTTTTAACTAATTTTCCTCTTTTATTATTGTTATTATTATTATTATTATTATTATTATTATTATTATTATTATTATTATTATTATTATTACTTACTTACTTTTAATCTGCATGTTTGTTATAATCACTCGCCGAGACAACACCCAGTAAGCAGGAGTGTTAATTTTGTAGTTTTTACATATTTTCCCATGTAAATTCTGTCCCATCGTATTGTGATAACGTTTTTATTCGTTTGGTGTCAGCACAGGACATCCCGAGACGAGATGGTCTATTGTTTCGTCAAATGCATCGCAGAATCTGCGTTTAGGGTCAGAACTGTTTTGAAGAATGTTAACCTGGTAAATTTTGGTGAGCAAGCTTTGATCTTGTGCCACCAATATGAAACCTTCAGTCTATGCTTTTAGTCCTGAGCTTCTCAGCCACTGATGAATTATTGCTTGGTTTACATCAGCATTTCGGCTTCGAAGTATGTATTGTCCATGCAGAGACTTCTGGATCCACCGCTCCTCAATTTGTTTATTATTATTATTATTATTATTATTATTATTATTATTATTATTATTATTAAAAATTTCTCTTTATCACAGGTTTTGTTAGAGCTCCTGGAATCGTGCATGCGCATCGGGCTTACTATCTGCAGCCTACTGTACCATGGTATTCGTTCTTTTCAGCTATCTAATACTTTCAGCTATCTAATACTTTCAGCTATCTAATACCTGATTATTCTGGCCGTGCTAGCTAAAGAGGCAAACCTTCTGTAACAGTTCTACTGGGCACTCTGTTCCAATTTCTTTTATATTCCCCTTGATGCCTTATGATACTGTTTCCAAGGACCCAACAATAATTGGTACTATCTTCACCTTCTTCATTTTCCATAACAGAGCTATTTCCTACTGAAGAGGGTTGTATATATCTCTCCTTTTATCTTCCTTCTTGACCATTCTTGGGTTAAAGGAGCATGCAACATCAGCTGTATAGCATATGTAATCGTCTTGCTTTCTCCCTCCCGCAAAATTTAAAACCTATCTATCTAGATCGATTTCTTATTGTTATGAGTTCAAATCCCAAAAAATGTTTTCTTCATCTTTCTTCTCTTCCTAGGTCGATCATAATCGGCCGCAGAATAATAATAATAATAATTTCAAATTTTGGCACATGGCCAGCAAGATCGGTGGAAGGTGAATCGATTACATCGACCCCCAGTGCTCAATTAGTACTTACTTTATCGACCCCGAGTGGATGAAAAGCAAAGTCGATCTCGGCGGAATTTGATCTCAGAACATAAGGACAAACGAAATGCCGCTAAGCATTTTGTCGGATATACTAACGATTCTGCCAACTCGCTGCCTTCAAAAATGATGATGATGATGATGATGATGATGATGATGATGAGGATGATGATGATGATGATGATAATAATAATAATAATAATAATAATAATAATAATAATAATAATAATAATAATAATAATAATAATAATAATATAATAATAATAATAAATTTTCTCAAAAGTACTTTTAAGTGAACATAATAAGACACCTTGTCACTTTTAGAAGCAGCTGGAATGAAGCATAAGGATATGAAAGAAAAGACAAAGATAGAGTACCTGCGGCGAGTGAGAAAGAACGATTGGTTTTAAAACTGAATGCCAGAAACATAATTTTGGCAACAAACTTGCGCACAGTCGCAGTAGTTCCGAAGTGGACAGAAGAAGAGCTAGAAAAATTGGATAGGGAGACAAGAAAGCTTCGTACAATCATGGAACTCATCATTCACGTGCAGACACTGATCACCCATACATGAGAGCAAATGGAAGAAGGGAACTGATAGGTGTGGAAGGCCGTGTACGTATCGAATTCGGGAGTGTACTGAGATGATTATCCCAAAGTAAGGAAACCTTGATAGTGTCAGTTAGAAATGAGGAAGTATTGAAAGCTGAGAAAAAGGGGAAAACGAAGCAAGGAATATCCAAAATGATATGAAGATGCATTACACAACAAGGGACTATATAAACAATTCCATGTAGCCACAACTGAAGTTTCTGGAAAGCATACGTGGCATTGACTGAAGAAAGGAACACTGAAAAAAGAGACTGCGAGCACTATACTGACAGCGGAAGACCAAGTTTTGGCCACAAATTGGAAGGTTAACCTTTGGAATGAGCAAGGATCTTCACTGTGTCGCATGTATAAAAGAGTGGACGTAACCATTGCTCATATCGCGAACGAATGCCCTAGACATGATCAAGATCCACTACAAGTTGTGGCGACACGATGAGGTAGCGAAAGTACTACATTAGAAACTGTGCAAAAAGTGGGGTCTAGAAAGAGGCAAGAGGTGGTATGAGGACAAGCCGCAAAGAGTGGCGGAGTCGGAGATCTGCAAAATCCTGTGGGATTTCCCGATCCAAACTGATCAGGTGCTAGAGCATAACTAACCAGACCTCGTGGTGGTGAACAAGGTGCACAACATATGGTATACAGTTGATATGGCGTGCCTGTTTGACGCACGGATATTCAAGAAGGAAGGCGGAAAGATAGATAAATACAACCCTCTTAAGTACGAAATAGCCTGGCTATGGAAAATGTGAAGATAGTGTCAATTATTGCTTGGTACTTGAGGACAGAATCAGAAGGCATCAAAAGGAATATAAAAAATCGGAACAGCGTGCCAGTAGAACTGTTTCAAAAGGTTTGCCTCCTTGTCGCTTCCAGAATAATCAGAAAAGTATTAGTTGAAAAGAAAGGATAGTA
Source organism: Octopus bimaculoides (assembly GCF_001194135.2). Classification (NCBI taxonomy): domain Eukaryota; kingdom Metazoa; phylum Mollusca; class Cephalopoda; order Octopoda; family Octopodidae; genus Octopus; species Octopus bimaculoides. The sequence continues at coordinate 20,320,268 of NC_068989.1, forward strand.
TGGTACCGTAGGCTGCATGCAGCAAGCCCGCTACGCATATAAGACTCCAAAAGGTCTAACAAAACCTGAGTTAAAAAGAACAAGAACAAGAAGAACAACAACAATAATAATCCTTTCTACTAAAGGCACAAGGCTTGAAATTTTGGGGTAGAGAACTAGTCAATTACATCGAACCCAGTGTTCCACTGGTGCTTAATTTATTGATCCCGAAATGATGAAGGGCAAAGTCGACCTCGATGGAATTTGAACTCAAAACATACGGCTGGAATAAATACAAATAATATTTACTTCTACGAATGGCATGGAATCTGAAACTTTGGGCGAGCGTGTTAGTCAATTACATGGACCCCAATGATTAATTGGTACTTACTTTATCGACTGCAAAATGATGAAAGGCAAAGTCAAAGTTGGTAGAATTTGAACTAGGAACGCAAGGTCCGAAGTAATGCCAATAATTCTTTGCACAAGAAGCACGGGCCTAAAATATTGGAGGGGGGTCTGGTCTATTACATTGCACAACTGGTTATTATTTCATCAAGTAATATGTTTTAATGTCTGATCACGGCGAACTGGCAGAAACGTTAGCACGCCGGGCGAAATGTTTAGTGGTATTTCGTCTGTCTTTTCGCTCTGAGTTCAAATTCCACCGAGGTCAATTTTCCTTTTATCCTTTCGGGGTCGATAAATTAAGTACCAGTTGCGTACTGGGTCGATCTAATAGACTGTTCCCCTCCAAAATTTCGGGCATTGTGCCTAGAGTAGAAAAGAATATGTTTAAGGTTTTGTTTCTTCTATATTTTTATATCACTGTCTTTATCTCTCTACACGCATACACACATTCTCACACACACGCGCGCATATACATCCCCCCCATATATATATATATATATATATATACATAGACATAAGCAAACACATGCGTATATACACAAATATACGCGTGTATATTTGTGTTTGCTGATATATATTTTCTTGTGCAATTATAACCCACTCATACACACAAGTATATACATCTTTATTGATATACACAAAAATTAATTATTAATACATATATATATGTGTGTGTGTGTGTGTGTGTGTGTGTTTGTGTGCGTGTGCGTACGTGTGTACATACATATACGAATATATACTTATAATTACGTTATATATATATATGAAAAGTTTTGGTATGCAGAGGACCCCCAAATGGCAGGTAATGCTATGTAAGTGTTACAGAAGGACCGTAGTTTGTCTCCTGGTTCAATAATAGTATGAGTAAGGAGTTTGATGCGGGTCATGTGTGAGCATGTCTATGTTAAATAAAATGACACAGCAAAGCCAAGACAGTGTGAAATTTCTAGGACATTTATAAAGAGAAAGATAACCTTACAGCTGGTAGTTTTCACTACCTTTCTCTTTATAAATGTCATAGAAATTTCACACTGCCTTAGCTTTGTTGTCACATTTTATTTAACACACACATACACACACACACACACACACACACACACACACACACACACACACA
>NC_068989.1:20324003-20325922 GCF_001194135.2 Octopus bimaculoides
CTATCTAAACAAACATATGTATACATAAATAAATATCGACATACACATACGCACACACATAAACAGACAAACGGTTTAGCTTTTAGTAATTCGTTCCTGAACATAATTACACAGGTGTTTAGGAAATATATGTATTTAGTAAGAATTCTTTCCAAAATCACAACATGTATATTTTAAATGAATTATTTCAAATGATTTACGAAGGGTAGCATTGGCGCAGAAAAGTAAAATTATCCTATTCTTTATCGGCTTGTGTCCAGACAATATTGTGTGATGTGGGTTCTCTTTGGCATTTTCTCTCAGAAAGGCCAAGCCTCATTACGTTGAAAAACCTGCCAAGACCAAAAATTAGCTTTCTTCACGAGTTCACAAAATGCAGCGTGCTATTTATTCTACAGTGACTTTGAGAAATATGGCAAATTCGCCATGTTTCACAACACTGCGAATATCCGATCGTTTTGAAATGATTTGAATATCCGAACATTTTAAAAAATGATTTGAGCCTTAGCTTTAAATTTACTATCACCGTGGGTAATGGGAGCGTCTCTCTTAAGCTGTTCCCAAATAAATTTACGAGGTAGTATCAAGACGTTCCCGGACTAGTTCTGTAGCGAACCAACAGACGGCAGCACACGGTTGCGTGCGCAGTGAGGGCTAGTAGTGGCCTTTATGAGGCAGTGTGCCAAGTGACATCGCTGTGTTTACTTCGCAAGTTCGGAAATTTGTGATTTTGTGATCACGTGTATGCTGTAGTCTGCGATTTTGTCATGGATGGAAACAAAGAGCCAATGTGAAATTTTGCGTTAAAGAAAGCCTGCTTCACAGACATTGGGCATGCCTCGGCAAGCCTACTGCGACGAGGTAATGGATCGTACACAATGTTTCGAGTGGCAAGGGCGCTTTAAAAGCGGGAGAACGTCCCTGGAAGACGATGAGCGACCTGGAAGACCTGCCAAGAGCGTCAACTCTGGAAATGTGGTACTGTGCATCAAGAATTCGTCCTTCAAGGCCAGGCCGTCAATCGAGAGTTCTACTGCGACGTTTTAAAGCTTTTGAGGAAAGACATTCAACGAAAGCGACCGGATCTCTGGAGCGCAAAGAATTGTACATGCTAAATCTGTCACCGAATTCTCGTGAATTTCTCGCCAAAGACAACATGGTATCGCTTCCACACCCATCCTATTTGCCAGATTTAGCATGTACAGACTTCTATTCCTTCCCCAAGATGAAAATGCAGCTCAAAGATTGCCGTTTAAACACCGTTGTCGAGATCCAGAGCGAATTGCAGAAGGTCCACCACTCACTTAGGGAAAACGACTTCCACGTCGAATTCCAAAAGTGTCAGGAACGCTGGGGCCGGTGACTATTTTGGAGGAAAATGATGTTAAAATTTAAGTAAATAAATTATTTATTATTAAACAGTGCGGGAACTTTTTGACACCACCTCGTAAATTTTTTAGGATTAAATCTTCATTTACTGAATTTCTAGCCTATTGTGTTTTATTCATACTTGTGATTTTAAATCTCAACAATATGCGAGACCAGATAATTAGCAAGCCTCTATAATGCGCATTTTAGCTGATGTTCTTCTTCGCTCAGAATATTCCTCCCCATGATCGCTTAAATTGACAACTCTTTTTCTCTTTATTTCTACAGTAATGTTCTGTTCAGCATTCTTTTCGGTATAGTGGAAATATTTTTTGTGGAAAGTGGTTAAGAACACTGACTTTCATAAAAAGCAAACATTTCCGCTGAAAACGATTCCACTGGTTCCCTCTCAATGACGTTGCAAGTTTGAAGTAACATCTTGATGTGCAGAGACTGATTCACTTTTTGTTTTCCGATGTTACAAATTCTCCTGGTTATATCTATTCGCACTATATATATATATATATATATATATATATATATATATATAT
>NC_068989.1:20326549-20327467 GCF_001194135.2 Octopus bimaculoides
GTTAGAAATTATCTAATTATAAATCTCACAGAGATAATTAACACTGCTGCTTAATTCTCTCTGTGAGATTTATAATTAGATCATTTCTAATTTATATATATATATATATATATATATATATATACATATAAGCTCACTTTGCAACCACGTGGTTTCGGGTTGAGTGTCATTGCACGACATCATTGCCAAGTGTTTTATATTATAACTCCAGGCCAATCAATGCCTTGTGAGTGAATTCGGTAGACGGAAACTTCCCGTCACACACACAAATAAATCGATTTTAAAGAAGGATCTCTAAGAACATAAAGGTATAAATAATAGCGTATACATATTGTGTTAAAAACAACTTGGATAGAAAACCTCGAAGGCTGCCCGTGGACACGAACTCACTTCTTCTGTAAATATGACAGACGTTCTACCATTGTACCAAAGGAATCTTTTAAATTTCTCCATCCACTTTAGAAGCTTTATTCTTTGCAGAGAGAATATGTCATTTACGTAATAAAAATCTAGGAAATTCGGGGGACATGAAATAATGCATATTTTTCTTTTTATAACGGTAACAGTTGAAGGAGATAAAGCTACAAGTAATGATTTCTACTCTATGCACAAAACCCTTGAAAAAATTGGTGGATAGTCGATTAGATCGACCCCAGTGCATAACTGTTACTTATTTCATCGAGCTCGAAAGGATGAAAGGCAAAGTCGACCTCGGCGGAATTTGAACTCAGAATGTAGCAACAGATAAAATACCGCTAAGCATTTCGGCCGGCGTGCGAACGATTCTGCCAGTTCGCCGCCTTTTAAAAGCTGTAAATGATAATCCAATATTTATACGTTGTTAATTGGTGGAGGTGCAATGGCCCAGTGGTTAGGGCAGCGGACTCGCGGTCATAAGACCGCGGTTTCGATTCCCAG
>NC_068989.1:20327542-20332030 GCF_001194135.2 Octopus bimaculoides
ATGGTGGTGAACCCTGCTGTACTCTTTCACCACAACTCTTTGTTTCTGTTGTACCTGTAATTTAAAGGGTCAGCCTTGTCACACTGTGTCATGCTGAATATCCCCGAGAACTACGTTATGGGTACACGTGTCTGTGGAGTGCTCGGCCACATGCACGTTAATTTCACGAGCAGGCTGTTCCGTTGATCGGATCAACTGGAACCCTCGTCGTCGTAACCGACGGAGTGCCAACAACGTTTTTAATTATAACAGTGGTCCCCAAACCTTCTCAGGATGCCGTTTCCTTGGCACCCAGGCCACATTTCTAGCGCACCCTCCCCACGACAAACTATCACAAGCATAGATCTCTTTCTACTACAAATTCAAAACAACCGTAGTTCACAAATAAAACTTAACCCATTACTTTGCTGTTTTATGAAAGGGCAAATTTACATCTCGCCTTTAACTACGTTGCTTTCATATTTCTAATGCGATGGATGATATCAGCTTCTCAACACCCAGCTGAAAGATGCTAAGAAGTAGTCTAAGGTCCTCGAGTTCAGTAATTTTCAGTCTGTTTCTTTGCTTAGAATCTGGGCAACTGCACTGAAGCCCATCGTTACAAAATATGTTGGAAAGACAATAAAGTACATCTTGAATTTGTTTCACAGTGCAGGGTGGCAGTCAGGAATGACATTTTGCAATCGAAAATCTAGACGTGAATTTTTGAACCTTGGCCAATATTGTTTAAAGTAAAACCAGTTCTTCCTCCACTATTTTTGCTTCCTCATTACTGATAATTAGGAATCACCCAGGCTGGTATTTTAATAAAAAAAATACCCTGGAATCTGTCAGTCATATCTCTGAGTAGCTCACCCGGATGTGAAAGCTATACTTAAATGCTATCTTCTGATATGCACTTATCCTTCTCCAATTCAGAGAGGCTCGGAAACTGGAAGAACTAACGACGGCTTATGTTACATTTGAATACCTGTAACTGGGATGACTTTACTTTGACAAGCTTTAACCTCATCTCATTGCAGTTGCAAATTAACATAATTGAACTCTGTGAATATATCTGCCATACAAAGCAATATCATATTTGATGTTTCTGGGTTCATCACAAAGAAGAGAATAAGTGTCTTCCAAGAATTTAACAGTTGTTTTAGAAAGGAAATAGAAATTTTCAGGCAGTTTTCCTTTACAACCATCGAACTTCTGTGTGCAACAACAAGCGTTCAAAATATTTATCATTCTCAGTACAGAGATGTTGAAACAATGGGGAATAGTGGGCATGGTACCGTGGTTTTATTTACTACTGTGATAACAGTGCTCAACGTTTTGTTAAGTCTACCACTTAGGTTATTTGCAACAAGATGTTGCCTGTGCATTATAGAATGCGCTCTAAACACGCTAAGTATAACTTTTTCAATAAACTGATGAAGCTGCGAAAGCAATCTATCATGAATGGTGTCTCACCTATTGCTCAAACACAAAATATTGACTCCTCCTTTGTATCTGTTCCTAGTTGTCTTACAAACAATAGCTTGTGAACTATACACTAATCTTTGACGAGGCAAACATAAGCAAGAAACATACTTTTAACGCTTGGCAAAAGGGAATAATCTAACTGTAAGCTAAGTTGGTTATTCCAAGTATGTTGCTCAATATATCTTCGATTTTAAAGTATTTCACATTTTGAAATATTTGTAATACGCATTTTTAGAGAAAAAATTCGTACTTCCACTTCATCATTTTAATTTTTCCGATTAAAATCCCTAAAAAAGAAAAACCGAGAAATTCTGATTTATGCATATCTTTTCCAAAATTTTTTCTATAAGAATACGAATTATAAGTGTCGAAGATACGATGAGGGGATGGGTAGACTTTTTAAAAAGCATGGATTTAGAAGTTTTAAATTAATATCCGTCAGTGAGTATTTTGAAATGAGGCATACTATAAAATGTGGAAAAATCCAGAAACCCCGCCACGAGAAATTCCGATTTATGTAAGACAACTATTCTGAAAGTTCGACAAATACAATTTAAATGCCTTTTTGTAGGTTCATAATGATAGAGTTTCTAAAACATAAACTTGAAAAAATTGTGGAAAACAATTAAAAACAAAAAAAATTGAGCTGGTTAAATGGTAAACTCCAGTTCGGATCCTACTACGGTAACGCAAACTCCACCAATTCTAAAACAAAATTATTACAGTAATCTATATAAGGTATATAAGGTATGTAAGCAAGCATAAGGTATGCATCACATACACACGCGCGCGCGTATAAATATATATGTATACACATATATACGAATATATGCATATACAACATACTTAGAAACATACACATATACACGTATACATCTACACAAATGTGTGTGTGTGTGTGTGTGTGTGTGCGCGCGTGCGTGTGTATATATTTATAGCCTTAGCAGGCTGCTTCTCCTCTCACTATTTTCTTGGGATTTTGGCTACCAGAATAACGACGCTCTTCCCTACCGACGCCAAACATATTAATCCACTTGTTTGGACTAACAATTTTTCTAATATTGTATCTTGGGAGAGTCATTACGCCAATTATAACACATGTATAGGTTCAATTCTTCAATTCCACTATTTTATTGTTAGTCAATTCGTTACAAATCTAACCAACTAACTAATCGTTTAATGTGTTGGTTAAACAATCAATCGGTTGTTTGTCCGCGATCTTTTCAGTGACTTAGAGACTCCCTCTCTTGTTGCAAGGTCTGCAAGCTCTGCTCTGTGTCTGTCTGAGAATTGGTCTTATGCCTGTGTGTATGCATGCTTTTATGTGTGTATGTAGATATGTATTTGTTTAGAAAAGAAAGTAAGGGTGAGAGAAAGCGAATAGTTTGTGTGTGTGTGTGTGTGTGTGTGTGTGTGTGTGTGTGTGTGTGTGTGTGTGTGTGTGTGTGTGTGTGTGTACATGCACATGTGATCTACAGCATTAAGTGCATGGAGGGGGATTGTAAGAATTGGAATACGACATACATTGGGGGAAATTCTAGGAATTAAGCAGAGAAACTAAATGAAACTGTTACGGACCACGTTACGGGCTATAAATGTACAGTAACTACTCCAACTAATAATTAATTACATTTATGTTGGTTCACAATCAATCTTAAACAACGATTATACAATCAGTTTTCATCGTTTAGACTTAAACATAAGGCCAATAGCACATCTTTATCTAATAAAATTTGGGAATTGAAGGAAAATGGTATTGATTTTAACATTAAATGGGAAATCATCAGGAGGGCACAACCCTATAAAAATAGTAGATACGGCTGTGGACTGTGCTCAATGGAAATTTATGAAATTTTTAAACTGAAGGATAATCCTAATCTAATTAACAATAGATCTGACCTTAGGGTTCTATGTGTACATTGTTACTCTCGCACCTTTAAATATTTTAAAAAATAAATCTTGCTAATAATATATTACTTTAAACCTTTTCGTTTCCCAGGCTATTAACTACTTTATTTAAGTTATAGCTTTAAAGTATAATTTTGGAATACATCTTAACCTTTCCCAACCCACTGATAATATTCCTACATTTCTCAAGCTAATTCTAGGTCTCTTCTACCATATTATCAATTTTGAAACCATAGCTTTAATACTCTTAGTTTAGTCCTGATTTTCTAACTTTATTCCTCCCTTTTTTTCCTTCTGCTCCCCACCTTTTTTTACTTTGATTTGTTTTTGCCATTGATATCTTCTCTTCTTATGGTTTTCTTATAAATAATATCTCTCTTCTACTACCCCACATAAATGTACATCTTATTCTAATTTAACTATAAATGGTCTCTATGGTTTTAATTTTAGTATTTTAGATTGTTGCATTATTCTAAATACACAAACAAATAGATATAGTCTTAGTAATTTCCTTTAATTCTCCAATATCTTGACCTAAATTCCCTTACCGTAAATTTCCTCTCGCCACTCCTTAGGGTATTGTCCTTCCATTTTCATATTTATTTCTATTTTTTTCCCCTTTCTTCTCTCTTTTTTCTCTTGCTTGATTCACCCATAACCTGCTTTCACTTACTACCTAACCTACCTTCCTCTAAATTGAAATTACTGTTTTCTTACCCCTTCCTCTAGAAAGAGGAACAAATAGAATATAAATAGAAATTAAATTCATGTTTGGTTCACTAGACTGTTGATTAACAGCCCAGTCAAGATGGTATTCTCTTCATCTCCTACTCTTGTATTTGCACACATTTACAAAATGACTTTCTGAAATGAACTTCCATTATGCAGCTGAGGAGTCATTGCACATCTTATGTGGTGTTCTCACTACATAAATAAATGAAGCTTGTACGAAACGTACGTACTGCTATAACCTAATACATTTTTGTTGCTTTTCTTCAAATTTAACTCACCAAATCTCTTGATTTTGTTTTTCGTTTTACCCTACCAAATTCTGGTGCCACAAACATTTTAAGTACCACATTTAATCTTTTGATTAAATCTCTCTCTCTC
>NC_068989.1:20332216-20337528 GCF_001194135.2 Octopus bimaculoides
ATGTGCTGCAATTAGTGACAACTGAATTCTTGTTTTTGCAAATTATATTGCGTGTAGCCACCTTTGTTATATATATATATATATATATATATATATATATATATATAAACACAACCACCGCACAGATTAAAAGTATTTTTATGTACATGATTGGTATACGGTCAGATTATGACGTATATATTTATGTATCAATATACTTTGGATGGAGAAAAGTATAAATATGTAAATGCCAGTAACTGAAATATAATTTGTTTACCTGTCTAGGCTTTTATTCTATCACATATCCTGCTCGACAGAAACATTGCCTATAACCAATAGTCATTCAGGTACCACTAATTGCATGTAAATATTTTCTTACGTCATCAGCCTTAGTATTACCTGCCAGCACCATGACCACCTTCCCTTGCACAAAGTATTGTAGAACTATGAATATAGCTAATTTTGTGCGTAGATAATTTACTTGTTGTCAGATATCAGCTAGAATCGGGGATGCTTTTTTTACTATGATAAAATACAAAAGAAGGCCTAGGGTCATTCTATTCTATTGATACAAAATCTGCAAACTATAAAATCTGCATATAACATGATATATAATTTGCATATAATTTGCATATAATTTGCAGATTTTGCTATACTTAAGATTTTATATCAATAGAATAGGCCTCCTTTTGTATTTTCCCTATCATAGGCAAAAATACATCTCCATTTCTGACTGAAATCGTAATGCAAAATCAGCTATATTCACAATTTTACTATACCTCATGCAAGGAAAAGGCGATAATGAAGCGTTTTTCACACTGTGGCCAACTGTTCCAAAGTCAGACCAGAACATTTAATCAACGAAAACTACATTTTTATGTGAAAAATCAAGGTAGTGTGTATACAAAAATTCTAATGTGATTGGTGAAAACGAATAGCATATCTGGATTCAGCTCGAAAGAATAATTTATAAACAATTGTATATTCAATAGAAACGTTTCCGTCCATAAATGCTGTAGACTTTATATCCTACTTAACGTGGATGTATTATCATTCGCCTGGAGAGATTCTCTCATATAGACATACAGTGCTAAGAATACAATATATATCGTTAGCAGACGGTATTAAAAATGTAGATTCTGAGTTTGTAGATTCTGATACTTGTGTATTAAGATGATTTTATCTTCATCGGTCTATCTAAGCGTTATTTTCGATAGTAATATCGATTATATATAAAACCTCCAAGCTGCTAACGTCTAATCTAAAGCAAAATTAAAAACAGACATGCCGATGGTACAGAGTTCAACTGTAAAGGTATGTTTTTATAGTGAACAACCATAAAAACATACCCTTACATGGCCAATACTTCGACCAATTCGGTATCCTGAATATAAATTTTTAAAAATTCTGTGTCGTGAGTGGAACAGCAGAAGCAACCATGTTCGAGATATACGTGTAGGCCATCGGCATTAAATGAAATATCTATTATTACTACATAATGGATGATAAATATCTTCTGAATGGTTCATTTCCTTTAGCATTATACCACTTTACGTCAGAATGTTCTGGAAATAACTCCATCAAAATATACTTGAAGATATAACATAACGAAGCTGCTCTGCATAACCTCAGCATTAAATTTCAACTTCAAGACAAGCTCGAGGGTATTCCAGAAAACCTTCACCTATCGGAGAAATTGGAATGGAAAACCTCCATCTATCGGAGAAATTGAAATATTACACAACTTTTTAGCATGTAGACAAACCACAAGATAACACCGAATACACCTGATGTAAGTTTTCATGACAACATTCATAATAGCGTATTAATTATCGACATAGATTTACCGTACGTCATGCAGGAGCGAGCTGACAAATTATTAAATTACTCAAAATGTTGAATTGAAGTTACTATGGCAGTTAGGCATTGCGTTATAGTCAGTTAAATAAAACATTTGAAGTAGTAATTCTCACCAAACGTCTTATACAATGAAGGATACTTTGGACTAGAGAGCCCCATTTGTAATTGGTACGACCAGAGTGATGTAAAATCATTCCTGACAAGCTATAAGGATAGAATTAGGCAAGTTCAAAATAATATAGCAATATTTATATGTGCTAATATTGTTGGGAGTGTTCTTACATATCTAGACATGATCTAAAAATGCCTGGCTGAAAAATGTCAATGCAACATACATGATTCTAAAAGACTTACTGACAGAGCCAATTAAGATTCTATACAATGGTCTCTTCAGTTGTTCTTGTATGCTGATGTTTCTTATATCATAAATGTAAATACAGAAAGGGTTCACAGAAGTACTACAAGGTACCATTGCTACTAACCACACGTAATTTACTGTTGTCATAACCAATAGATTTTAGGTCACCTAATATGGAATAATATGTTTGCAGATGAGCAAATAGTAAAAAGAACGAAAATAACTATTCCGTCAGTAAAATACTAGTAAAGAGAGAAAAGATAAAGTAAAATGAATGAATAAATAAACGTAAAAGTGAACGAAATGTAACGAGCGCCAGCTTACAAAAGTTAACATTTGTTGGTGGACTATGACGCAAAAGCATTTTGTACATTGGTGAACAGTAATGCACTTAATACAGTAATGCTATTACATACAGTAATGCTATTACATACAGTAATGCTAATGCAAGGAGAGAAAAATTACTTGGAAAAGAGTAACTCTCAAACGGGGTACAGTGATACCTCGCAGTACGAGTTTAATTCGTTCTACGACCGAACTTGTTTTACGATTTACTCGTTTAGAAATTAATTTTTCCCATTGAAAACTACAATACAATTAATCCATTCCAGCTCCTGCAAAACCACCAAAAAATGATTTGTTATGGGTTTCAAAACTGAAAAGTTGTAGGTACAAGTAAAATGACAAAGCGGGGTTAGGGTGCCTAGTCGTATGAATTTCCCTGTGTAGAACACAAATTCGCAAAACTTTTCTGAAAATTCAAAGAAATAAAAGAAGTTATGAGCGGTTATAAGCCGTGCGTAAAGCAGAATTCCACCCGTTAAGGTCGAAAACTAGCCATATTATCAACAAACTATAATTCAATGAGCCCCATAACCACTGGTTTGTCTCTGGTTACACCGCAGGTCTATAACAGACTGAAATGCTATTCGTGAACAGAAACTTCCTTGCTTTTTTCCTTTTTACTAGATCTCGTCTCTCAAAACTGTACATTGGCCTCACGAGACTATTGACCACGATTTCTGGAGTTCATCTCGCTCTCGAAAACTATGTTTTCGCGGATATTGTTGTCTTGTGTTACCCTCGTATGTCCTGGTGTGCTGAATGCTATCACATTTATCGATGGTGATAGTGGTGAGGTAATTAGATACCTCAATATAATCAATGTTGTTTGGGGCAGTCTTTGGTACATCTGGTTATTTTCAGGGTTAACATTTTGCACTTATTTGAAGCCCAAATTGCATTTTGAAATTCAACTTTAACATTGTTGTGGATCTTCTGGGAATTGCTGTTCATTCTTTTCGAGTAACTTGAATTCATGTATATACTAAGATGGCTACAAATTGGGTCTTCCTCGACGGAAAATCATAACCATTGAGCAATATGCTCAGCAGAAAAAATTGTGTGATTTAAGGGGTATTTAGCTGTTATTTTAGCACATTTCACAATCACCTCATACGCCCTCGTTTGTTTGTTACTCTGACTAGTGATAATTTTCAGTATCTTTCTCCCCATAAACACATTTATTGATCTATTGCTGGGATTTAAGCCAAAAATTCGGACTCTCCGTGTATTAATCTGATTTTAAAACATTCCAAAAATTTTTTAAAAATTAATTTCAGAAAAAAAAAAATGCTTTTGATAGTCGTATGAATTCCCGTATGTAGGACACAAATTTGTAAAACTTTTCTGAAAGTTTAAAAAAAAAAAAGTTATGAGGGGTTATATGCAGTTCGTAAAGAAGAATCCTGCCTCTTAACGAATACATTGAGCTGTATAATGACAAGTTTATCCCCTTAGTTCTTTTAAACATGACAAGAAAAAAATGTCAGACACTCGTTTTCTACAATTACGGTTGATGTAAATGAACTAATCAGGTTGCATCACATTCACATCGTTCGCTAATGTCCAGACACTGTTGCACAGCGACTCCAAACTACATAAATCACGTAGAATCAAATTTTCAAGCAACATCTTCCTAATTTACAGTCTCGTATAAGCAACATCAGAAAACATCAAATAAAGTCATTAGCCATGTTAAAAAAAAAACAAAAACAAATTACAGTTACTATTAAAAAGGACCTATGTGTGTCGCTCTTCTCCATAATTTACCGCCTTCGGGTTTGTTTAAAAAATTTATAAATATATATACTAGACTAAAATTAGCTATACATTAAAATTGGGTGAAATTGATGGGTGGGTTATGTGGCTGAATTGGATACATATAAAGCCATTGATGTCGGGTTCAATTTCCAGTCGTTCGGCTCATTTTTTTCCAGTAAATTGTTTAGATTTAGTCGCTCTTAATGTTATTAAAGAGGACATGTGTGTGTCGCTCTTCTCCGTAATTTACAGCCTTCGGGTTTGTTTAAAAAATTTATAAATACACACACACACATATCTATATAAACGTGACTGTGGCAAGAAACTTGTTTTCCAGCCACATGGGTCCGGGTTCAGTCCCACTGTGTGGCACCGTATTCCTTTTACTATAGCCTTGGACCGACCAAGGCCTTGTAAGTGGATTTGGTAGACGGAAACTGAAAGAAGCCCGTCGTATATATGTATATATTTGTGCGTTTGTGTTTGTCCCCACCAACATTGCTTGACAACCCGTGTTGGTGTGTTTACGTCCCCGTAACTTAACGGTTAGGCAAAAAAGACCTATTGAATAAGTACTAGGCTTACAAAAAATAAGTCCTGAGGTTGATTTGCTCGACTAAAATCTCTTAAGGTGGTGCTTCAGCATGGCCGCAGTCAAATGACTGAAACAAAAGAATTAAAGAATAAATATATGTGTGTGTATGTGAGTATATGTATATGTGAGAATATGTATATGTGTGTGCATATATGTGAGTGTGTGTGTGTTTGTAAGTATATAAATAAACACTATAGCAGTAACACCACTATAAACATCGTCATAACCACTATTACAGGCACCAACACTATGACAGCGACACCACTACTATCACTACAATACACACCACTACAACTTCCCCCTGTACCACTATCAGAATCACACCAGTACCATCACCATTACTACGACTACTACTACCACCACCACCACCACCAACAACAACAACAACTACAACAATTCTAATAACAGCAACACGAC
>NC_068989.1:20338702-20339628 GCF_001194135.2 Octopus bimaculoides
CACCACCACCACCACCACCACCACCACTACCACCACCACAACCACTACCGCCACCACCAATAGTTCTCGCAGTATCAGAATCGAATCACAACGTCAAAGAAAAAAAAAAGAAAAAAGAAAAAAAAAAGTATCATTTCTGTTTTGTTTTTCTCATGCGTCGAGTTTGAAGTTTTAAGAATGCAAACTGTGAGATGAAGATCAGGTAAAGGATGTTGTGCTTTTCATTCCGCTACGGACTATGAGGAAAGTTATTGCAGGCGTCGCACGGCATTAGTACAGCGAGAACTTACCGGCCGGCAAAATAACAACAACAACAAAAACAACAAGATCAAGAAAGAATAAGGACAATAGGTGCACCGATAATAATCACAGTATCGTCAGTAAACAGGTGAGTTGAGTTTATGCTTTTCTGTATGGTGTTATCGTTACAGCTGTATATTCTTTTCTACTCTAGGTACAAGGCTCGAGATTTTTTGGGGTAGGGGGAGGCAGTCAATTAGATCATCGACCCCCCCAGTACGCAACTGGTACTTAACTTATAGATTCTGAAAGGTAAAGTCGATCTCCGCGGAATTTGAACTCAGAATGTTAAAGACAGACGAAATACCGCTTAACATTTCGCCCGGCGTGCCAACGTTTCTTATTTCTTTATTGCCCACAAGGGGCTAAACATAGAGGGGACAAACAAGGACAGACAAAGGGATTAAGTCGATTACATCGACCCCCACCAGTGCATAAATGGTACTTGATTTATCGACCCCGAAAGGATGACAGGCAAAGTCGACCTCGGCGGAATTTGAACTCAGAACGAAACGGCAGACGAAATACCGCTCAGCATTTTGTCCGGCGTGCTAACGTTTCTGCCAGCTCGCCGCCTTGTTACACCTGTATATTGGGTATGCAGAGTTTTATGAAAGCTGACCCCA
>NC_068989.1:20340269-20343311 GCF_001194135.2 Octopus bimaculoides
ATTATTAAAAAACAGTAACAACTATAACTGCACCTTCACTATTACTACTACTACTACTACTACTACTACTACTACTACTACTACTACTACAGCAGTAGCACCACCGACACACCACCACCACCACCACCACCACCAATAACAACGAGCTAACAAAGGAGTCTTATGCCGTTAGAAATAGCAACCAAACCCCCCTCAAATAATTCACTGTTTTTTTTTGTCTGGAACGCATTCGGAACAGTTCTTTTTTAATTTTATTTCTTACATGAGAAATAACAACGTTCCGTTCTAAGCGGTTTCTTGTTCTACTTGAAATAACAGCCAAATATACCACAGATAACACTACCAGCTTAAACAAGGGACAGACGCATGAGACAATGATCACCACTGGATTATTTTGATCTGAGCTATGTCTGATCAGGGTTGGGTCAGGGTTAAAAAAAAAAACACTGCGCTGCTGTTGCACCCACTTTACCAGCAGTGTCCCAACCAATGCCACCAAAAACAACTGCACCGCCGTCACCAATACATTACAAGCTGCGCCAGCGCCACCAACGATGAAGCTATGAAAAGTAGCAAACAAATCTCCCTTTTGTGACGCCTTACCGACATAAAAACAGTATATTTAGGACATTGGATAATATATTAAATATTAAATATACTACAGCTGAAATAAAAAAAAAAAACCTCTGATGGGATGACCACTGCCGGAAATCCCTTGATCATAGGGTTAGCTCAATCATGTTTGACCTGGGGTTAAACGAAAGCACCACCGTGTTCACTACCACAACGAAAAAAAAAATAAATAACAGCAACATCGCCCTTAAACCACGCTGCCTTAAAAAAGTGGTTCCAGATATCCACGTAAAAAGACAGGATGGTCACGGCTGGAGTGTTATTGATCATAAGTCTGCCCCGGAAATCCCTTAATCATAGGGTAAGCTCAATCATGGTTGACCTAGGGGTAAACGACAGCACCACCGTGTTCACTACCACAACGAAAAAAAAATAACAACAACATCTACCTTAAAAAAGTGGCTCCAGGTATCCACGTAACAAGACAGGATGGTCACGGCTGGAGTGTTTTTGATTATAAGTCTGTTCAGTGGGGGTGAGTTAACCGGGACTGTAAAACTCAATTACAGTAAAACACACAGCACTGCATACTGTAATGATTTAGATACACTGAATGAAAGACGGATGGCCACCACACGATCGTGTTTGATCATAGGTCTCCTGTAGTGTTTCTCAACCATTTTTTTTTACCTATGGGACTCTTTGATTCCTATTTTACTCGAATGGATCGTCCTAGCCATTCGATGTTTAAAAAAATCTTATATTTTTATGATAAAATATTATCAAGAAAGAAATTATTAAAATATTTTGTGCATTGCATAAGCATAACCAATTTTTGGGAGATAAATGTTAAAATCTGATATGGATCCCGTTGAAAACCACTGGTCTAATGGCTGGATCCGGACTGACATAGGACCAAACACAAATAACAGCCAAGTCGCTAGTTGCTTAGACATTATTGTTACTTTTTCGATCACGTATGGAATTCTGCTAAATACCTTGGGAGAGAGAGAGAGGGAGAGAGAGAGAGAGAGAGAGAAAGAGAGAAACAAAGCTAAACATCACTTTCTACATTTTTATACCAGCTATATAAGCGTTTCTAACAAAGGGACAAACATTTTGGGAGTGAAGTTGGAGTATAGTCGATTATATTAACTCCCTTGCTTCTTCTACTGCTGATAATATACCAGTGCCCCGCAACCGGTATGCCGCGGCACGCTGGTGTGCCACGATACAGTGCTAGGTGTGCCGCAGTGTGGCTTGAATATAATTTTTTTCCCTATATATTTAGTTATGGTTTTAGTTCAGGTGTGCCGCCGAATTTTGAAAAGAATATAAGTGTACCGCAAGTGAAAAAGGCTTCAGAGCACTATAATATACTTAAGTTTCTTTAAAAATAGATGTTTTCAATTATTTTTTACAAAAATATTAATTAATATTTATAAAAATAATAATCCCTGTGCTTGACAGATGATATGTGTTATTGAGCCCCGAAGGGGTGAAAAGTGATGTTAATCTCGGCAGGATTTGAAAGCAAAACATGAAGGAGCTTAACTTAACACCACAAGAAAGTACATAATCCTTGGCCGTCTACATAAGGATACGATAGACCTAACTGGGCGTATGAAGGGCCTAGTTTGTTGCTGCTGCAACTGCGAATCCTAGTCTTCTACTTTCATGTGTAAAATCACACTAATATGTCAAACTATATCTGCAACGATTAGAAACATTTGCAGTAACATACACAAGCTGCAACAAAATGTACAGACTACAACAACATTCTCAGACTGAAAACAATACGCACAAACGAAAACAGCATGCACAAACTGCACTAACATTCACAGACTGTAACAATGTGCAATACTCTAATCACATATCCAGAGTGCAATAACATCAAGCTTCAATAGCTTGCAGAATTTTGCAATAATTTGTTCAGACTGCAAGAAGCAATATGTACAAACACTACAGCAATTTACATGAACTGCAGCATGTACAAATTAAAATAATTTTGTCTAAACTGCGACAGTACACTGCATACTCTATAGCAATATGTCCAATATGGAGTTTAGCTAGCCGAAAATTTACATAACCAGAGCTGTGGTCCAGTGGGTCACATGAAGTCAACTATTTTATGCAGGGTCTCTTCCATAAGGACTTTGATGGAGGGTTAAACACCAACGCGCAATAGCAACAACGCACAACAACAACAGCAACAACGTGTAACCACCACCACCACCACCACCACTACCACCACCACAACAACAACAACGTACGATAGCAACAACTCTATGAGTTCAAACAAACGTAAATTCTTGTGTGGCAGTAATTTCTGTAGTTTTGCTAAAGTAAGGTCAACAACATTGCTTTATACACAGTAAGGAGATGTATTGGTACAGCCTTCATACGGACAATCAACCTACTAGAAATAACCGCGAACTCTCCTTCAAACCAGAGTCAATCTTGAAGAAC
>NC_068989.1:20346908-20347842 GCF_001194135.2 Octopus bimaculoides
TGTGTGTGTGTGTGTGTGTGTGTGTGTGTGTGTGTATACATACATACAATTGGTGCGAAAATGCAACTTTCGGGATTGGTAATAAAGAATCTCTATCTTGTTGCGAATTACGCTGGAAAGAAAAGTTGAAAACCAAGTTTTAATACAATTCACTAATATCTTGATGTTCTGCATTGACTATAAAGAGAACAGGGGTATGAACTACTCTCCAGTGCCTCTGCAACGGTCATTGCGTGTGGACGTACGTCATACGTGTGTGAAGTTTTCTACTTTGTACCTTGACTTTAGGCCATTGTATTAAGATTAATGATCGAGTTAAATTTAGTGTTGTTTACATTTAGTGATGATCCATAAGCCAATAACGCGTCATGATAATGAATGCCGAATATTTATTACTCCATATGATCTTAGCGACCGAGTTTTGCCAACTTACAAGAACATACTAAAATATATTTTATTTGAACGAGAAAAAGAAAATAATGTAGTTAAGAAAGATCCTTCAATTAAACAAATAGTCAAGATCGTAGCAGTAAAGATAATTCTTCTTTGGCAAAAGGCATCCATCCCTTGTGTTTCGAGTCAGTTAAACCGAAAATCTTAAACTTTTATCTAAAGTACCACGCATTACTAAAATCTGTGAAAAATAGAAAAAAATGTGCCATCGTTTCAAACAAAGTGTAATATGTTTAAAAACAATGCAACAAAAGATTTATTTGATATATCTTGTTGGAGGTGCAACTCCTTTAAAAACTGTAGTTGTAGTAGAGACAAAAAATGCCGCAGAGAGAACAAGATTTTTTTTACAGGATCAATGGACATATCGAAAAATGATCATTGGGCGAATAGATCAAGCAATATCTAAACAGAACGTTCAGAGGTTGATTAGAAAGAACCGGCCAGATCACAGTAACCCTTTTCCGCCAGCAAAGGATAG
>NC_068989.1:20347852-20350512 GCF_001194135.2 Octopus bimaculoides
GATTTATTTGATATATCTTGTTGGAGGTGCAACTCCTTTAAAAACTGTAGTTGTAGTAGAGACAAAAAATGCCGCAGAGAGAACAAGATTTTTTTTACAGGATCAATGGACATATCGAAAAATGATCATTGGGCGAATAGATCAAGCAATATCTAAACAGAACGTTCAGAGGTTGATTAGAAAGAACCGGCCAGATCACAGTAACCCTTTTCCGCCAGCAAAGGATAGCGTTTTCATCAAACTATAAATCTGGAAATGTATCAGCAGGCGAAGATGAAGATTTTCCAATTCTATTTTCCATGAAACGAAAAGACATCAGCAAAAACCTAAGTTCAAAAACACCAATAAAACGAATGAAATTCCCAGAACTAGCTTTTGCCTGTGACCATACCGGTGTATCATACCGTGCTGCTGCTTTTCTTACAAATTCGGTCATGAACGACTTAACGGCAAGTACATCTGGTGAATGTTCTTTCGTTATAGACAGACCGAAGGTAAGGCGGGAACGATCCAGAAAACGTAAATCCCTGTAGCAGGAAGGTAGGCCACATAAACCATTGTCTGGCGTGTATTTTGATGGAAGGAGGGACACAACCCTCATAAGTGAACAAATGGGAAAAAAATTCGTAAGAAAACAATTCAAGAAGAAAACATTTCATTGATAGAAGAACCTAAGTCCCACTATCTTGGGTACTTTGCTGTTAAAACGGGCTCTGCAAAAGCTATTTCTAGTGGTTTGTTCAATTATTTGGAAACCAATGAGATAGCAACCAATCACATGATAGCTGTAGGTTCCAATGGTACTGCAGTCAATAAAGGACCAAAAGGAGGCACCATTAGACTTTTGGAGGATAAATTGAAGAAGCCATTGCATTGGTTTTGTGTGTCAGCTCCACGCAAATGAGCTTCCCTTACGCCATCTTATTAACGATATCGACTGGAAAACTACCGGGCCTCGTGGATTTCTTGGGCCGATTGGTAAGAGACCGGAGCGATGTGAAACACTGTGTTGTGAAATTTAATCAGATTCCAACGGACTTACCATCAATAGACAGAAACGATCTCAGCACTGGTCAAAAATACCTTCTTGATATCCACCTGTCTATTTCTGAAGGGAAATGTTCACCTGAAATGGCATTAAGGAATTCTGGTAAAATGGCGCATTGTCGGTGGCTTACAACTGCAAATTGTGTGCTACGGTTGTATGTTGCCACCGAGAATCCTTCTAATATGATGAAATTAATTGTTGCTTACATAATGAAAGTTTATGTGCCAATGTGGTTCACAATTAAACGCAACTCTTCCTCGAAAAATGGGACTCTAAATGTGTTCAAGACGGTGGAGTCTTCGAGAGAAATGGATCAAGCGGTACAATGCTTTCTTCGCGCATCAAGAAAATATTTTACTGGCCATGATAAACGATGAACGGAGCCACATTCGAGAACTCGCATGCAGGCACATAAGGCAGGCACATAAAGCAGGCTCAATATAGTATAAAATTCCTATCCTAAATTTTACTGCCTCAAACTACATGGACGTAATTAACTGGCAGAACACTATTGCTACTGAACCACCTCTAATATAGGCATATTCCGATGAAGAAATTGATACCTTCATTCAACAGCAGCATTTGATGCAACTGGGAAAATTAGTGTCACGCCCAAGCTGTGGAGAGATGTGTGAAACTCGTAACAGAAGCATCGTCTAACGTTTGTGGTGAAAATAGCCGAGACGGTTTCATTAGGAGTCTAATCGAATCGGGAGAAAAAAATTCCGGTGTTTGTGACAAAAAAAGATTTCAGATTGAAAGGTAATACAGCAATAATCAATTAGAATTGTTTATTTTTAGCTATTTTGAACATAACAAATAATATTATGCTGTTTTAGGAATTTCCCAAACAACAAATCTTTGACTGTTCCATTTCTTTATTTGAGAGTGAGATGCTGATTCTCGTCTACGAAAAAATAAATTGGCTTTATTACTAGAACGAAAAGGAATGCACTACGATTCCTATTATTTAGTTACATGGAATTATTTCGATTAAATTGAAAATGTTAATTATTTTATCACCAAAATGTCTCAAGAGTCAAAAATTGGTTTACACATAAAAATCTTATTTTAATGTGTATGTAACCTAGACCTCAAGTAACATATATTCGGTGACTTAGTATTAAAAATAACAAGAACACCCAGAGAGCGCAAAACTCCGTCAAGGCAACACCAACGTTCTCTTAACGATTAGACAGAAATGATCTTTAAAAAGAGAATATCTGAAATAAACTCGACTGCTCTCACAAGCGAGAATACTAAACATGAACCCGACCGCTCTCAAAATGTAAGTAAAAAAAACCCAGAAAAATAATCTAGAATCCTTGTCCGGTACCGGATCGATATCCAAATCCAAACAGTTCGTGCCAGTCACGAGGCCAAACATCCCTGAAAGTTTCATCCGAATCCATTCAGCAGTTCTTGAGATATCTTCTCCATGGACAAGCAGACACGACTGAAAACAATACCTCCACCTTCGCTAAGGCGGAGGACATACAGAAAACAAAGTCGAAAAGTCTATTTCACATAATTTCGTAATGAATTTTAAGTGCATTGCGGAGTCTAAATATATAAATTTTAGAGCTTGAAATTTTAACAGTCTTGTTGTTAG
>NC_068989.1:20350879-20352320 GCF_001194135.2 Octopus bimaculoides
ACACACACACACACACACACACACACACACACACACACACACACACACACATATATATATATATATATATATACATATACACGTATATATATACACACCCACAACCAAAATACACATTCACATACACATACACATACAAGCAGGAAAACACAAGCGCAGGTGTAATAGCATACATAATTAATCAAACTGGAAGAGAATCAGACAAGATATGGAAGCTTAGCGATATTGCAGCTGAAGTTGAAATTTTAGTCGAAATTGCATAACTTTTGTGTTGATTTGGGTGGAATAAATGTTAGGAAAAGACTAAAAATTCTCTTTAGACTACGACCATTTTCTTTTCTCGCATTCCACCCTCTGGTGTGCACATCTAACTGCGATTATACTCAATGGTTTATGCTGAGCCTGAATAAGACAAGTTTTGTGTACGTTAGAGAAGGAAGGTTTGTTGATCAAACTTTATATATCAGTGTTGGGGTAGGATTTTCTGGGTATCAAGAGCCAAAGAGTATTGGATTTCCAGATCTTCATGAGCGTAGGTTCTGAATACTTTGCATGCAGTAGGAATAAATTTTCATTTCTTACTAGTGAATGGCAGACCTCACTAAAACCATCATAACATTATTTCCCTTCATTATTTCTGAGCTGAGAGCGGCGAGCTGACAGAATCATTAGTACGCCGGGCGAAATGCTTTGCAGCATCTCGTTCGTCCTTACGTTCTGAGTGCAAATTCCGCCGAGGTCGATTTTGCCTTTTATCCTTTCGGGGTTGATAAAATAAGTATCAGACGAGCGCCGGGGTTGATGTAATGTAATCGACTTAACTATTCCTGGGCAAGAGTATATATATATATATATATATATATATATATATATAATGATACTAATATTAGGGATAAAAATGCAAATTTACAGGGAAAAATTCAATTTAATTTATCAAAATTAAAATTAAATTAAATTTCACAATATATAATATATACATATATAATTTAGAGAAAAACATGCACCTTGATATACTAATAATATTAAATTCTTTAATGATTCGAAATATAATTATAATATCAAAGATTATAATATTGACGATCCATTTATTTTTTTATAATAAACATAACATTAAGAATTATGATAAGGTCTACGTGGTAATAATGGTAATAACAATAGGTATTATGATAATAAAAAAACATAAACATAATTATAATGGACAAAATAATAAGAATAAATTTAATTCATTTAAGGATAATAATAAATTTAATAATATAAGTAATAAATATAATAATAATAATACGAACAAAATTTGGCTAATTGTTTCTTACGGCGTTCAAGTTAAAACTAACATTATTAAAGAGATCTTAGATATAATTAATATATTCCTTAGAGATAATAATAAAATATAATAATATTTTTTCTAGTAATAATTTGGGAGTAGGTTATCCTACTACTAATA
>NC_068989.1:20353889-20362356 GCF_001194135.2 Octopus bimaculoides
TCAATAATTGCGTTTTTTTTCTCTAAATTATATATATATATATATATATATAATTAATCAAAGGACATACTAAGTATGTCTACCTGCTGGAAATAACAGTCAAAACTCTTATTTCCAGCAGGTAGATATACTTAGTATGTCCTTTGATTAATGTTAATCTTTCAGCTATTTAATGCTTTCTTGGGCCTGCAATCGCCTATATTATTGATTCCGTTATTATCATTTTAAAACTATTACACTAGATAATAATAGAGTCAATGATATCTTCACAAATATTTTCTCGTGAATTATTTGCTCCGTATATATATATAAACTGCATCCCTCTGTCAAACCATGTCGAGCCAGTGTGGCAGAGTAGGCTCATCAAACTAGTATGATCTCAAGCACAAATTCATCGTATTCACATCTGACCGTGGTTGGTGGAGAGAACATGCTAAGGCCTTCGTCCTGTAGTGGACTCAATATAGGCAATCCAATCCAATCCAATCCAGTCCATTCCAATTTCTGAGCTGACAAGATAAAAGTGTAACCAGTTAACTTCTTTCTGCTAATACATACGCTGATATTTGTCCCAGTTCAGCTATAATTAGAAAAAAATGATTTCCAAAGACAAGCTACTCTATCATATATGAAGGCTTCAAGTCCTCATATCATCCACTGTATTATATTATATGGAAGGTAAATCTAGGAAGTTCCATATAAAATCTACATCGTGAGGGGATTTAGAATCTAAAAAATGAGTGTAATTTTATATTTGAATGAAGCTAAAAATGATGTATTTTTTCAACTTCAATTCCAGCGTCAGGTGTAAACCTTCCTCTCCTGTATTTTTCCAAATTCATTTAAGTAAGAATATCATCCATTCTGCGCCCGCATTTTTCTGCAAGTCAAATTTTATTACATACTATTTACGCAATATTTAATACTTAATATTTAGATACCAACTTCCAGGAATGTGTTTAATATATAAAATTGATATATCCCATAACGTTACACCGTTGTATTTAGTGCCTATTTAAGCAATATGTTCGTGGATGATTAAGGGTTAGATGGGTGCTAATGAATGAGCAAAAACCTCCGAAATATGGCATATACACCGATTACTCTGTTTTCATCTTCGATCTGTGACGTCTCACGTCTTGGATACGAAACGTCGTAACGAAAATCGGCTATAATTTCTACAGAATGTCTGTAGAGATAACCTTAACTTTTATATACAGGCAATGCATTTTACAGCCAATAAATAATTGTCCATAATTAGCACATTCAACTTAAACTGGTTGTGTTGCTTACATCGCCTTAAACTATTATTACGTCCGGAGATATCATCTCATGTTGACGATACGTACTCATTAAGCATTGACTATATCGGCTGACAAGTTCATCGTCTGCAACGGTGGATGGCACTACCGTATTACGTGATTTCTTCGTTTCTGTGGCCCATCCGCGGTAGCCAGCCTTGCACCAAATACAAGAACGAAATAACGGTCGAACAGCCAGTGAAGTTGTGAAAAGCCGGCGGGCTTTTTAGACAAAATTTAAAAAAATATAAATGGTAAAAAAAAAATTGTTTTCGAAAAGTTATGAGTAATAGCGGGAATTCATAAATTGAGAAAAAAGTACATTATTTAAAAATGTTAACGAGGAATCCGAGACAAGAAAAAAAAAACTGCTAATAAAGCAGTAGTTGAAGGATTAAATTATGCTAGACTGAAAGCATTATATCAAATATGAATCAGTCTGTTTGAGGCAAAAGAGGACTGATCACGTTCATATGTTTTTAGAAACAACACAAGCTCGCCGTAAGTCTCCTCATCCATTAGACCCGAGATGCGCTTGACGCAGCCATGCCAAACTAAACATCAGATGGCCAACTTGGTGGCACTTTGACGTTGTCATATAGAGTCTTGTGATGATGCTTGGAATTTTCCTTGCCTAGTACTTTACTGCCCTTGACGCATCCAGGCATGATGATCAGGAGGAGAGTGATAGAATAACGAGTAGAAGAATCTTTAATATATACATTTAGCTCGAGCTTCTGAATGACGTTTTTGTATAATTTATCTTCACTTGTTTGAATAGCTTCGTCATGTCCATTTAGCTCTATATATTCCATATCTCCAGGCCCAGTATATAATTCCACACCGTTTGTAATAAGAATCATCAAAAATTAAAGTATGCAAACGTTATTCGTTATTAAAAATGGGTGCCTATTTTTGTGAAATTAAGTATTCAGTTTAAATATGTAGCTCATTTAATATGATATTTTAAAATATTATCTTGCAAAATATAATCATAAATAATATTATGCCTATCTCCATTAATATTTTATATTTATCTGAAGTGCATCCCCCACTCCAAGAAAAAGCTATATCCAAAAGATAAAAACACTGAAAGGCAGTTAAAAATAATACGTAAGCACAACCTAATGCTGTAAAAGAACGAAAATAATTTGTAAAAATTAGATTATCTAATCAAAACTGTGAGTAAAATTCCAAGTCAAGAAAATTTTTTATAGAAAAATACTGATTAAAAATGAATTTTATTAAGAGAATATGACAAATGAGATGAAATAAGCTACAAATTAAATGAAGACCACTGAAATGTTGAAACTCTTTTTGATTCTTTTCATCATACATACACAGACAAAAGTGAAATACTGTTTGATATTGGTTAGAAATATTGTGGATATTTAAAGAAAAAATAGGGGGCCAGAAAGAACAGTCTCTATTGCTTTTAGAATCAGTTCGCAACCACGTGGCATTCACAGTCACACGGTGCAGCGAACTGAATCGAGCAATACCTTGTGAGGAAATTTAGTAGATAGAGTTTGTCCATATGGAAATCCCCAAATATTTTTCGAAAAATGCGTGTCGAAAATATTGGGGTGGGGAGAGTGTGTGTGAAAATTTGAAAAGCTGTTTTTTGGAGCAAAATCATATTCTCCCTTGTTGAAAACAGAATTCCAAAGAAATGTTTGAAAAGAAAAAAATAAATAAAAAGAGGGAGGATGCGTATTTTGAATCTACTCCAAATTATTCCGCTTTTGAATTGTATATACTTACTAATTGCCGATAGAGACCATCACTACTTTGTTCTGATACTAATGTTTACTTACTTACTCTGTGAATATATATATATATATATATATATATATATATATATATATATATATATATATATATATATATATGTGTGTGTGTGTGTGTGTGTGTATGTGTGTGTGTGTGTGTATGGTTGTGTTAGATGAGTGTTCTACATACTTATACGCTTCTCTACTCTTTGGTCCCCCGTTGTTCACGTTCAAATATGGCCTCTATTCCTCTTAACTTTTTATACCTCACTAATTTCGACATACTTTTCAGAATTAGATTTCTCTCTTTAAGTACATTCTTGTACGCTTATTTTTTTTTTTAAATCAAAAGATATCAATATTTAAAGCGTTACACTTATTTCAGTTTAGCCACTTTTTACTTCACGAGTGTTTTTCTTTTTTGATACTGCATCAATCTCCATGCACACCAAAGTATATTGTACCTCAGAGTATATACTAAATTTCCTTAAAAAACACTGATGTTTGGTAGGTTAAATACAACACCAGATATTTCTTTCTTTCCAGTATGACCACTTAAAATCATATTGCTTATTCAACCACGTTTAAGCGCCCATATATCATTGTAACCTTCTTCTATTGATACAATATTATATTATTATCGTTCAAAATGTTGCTTGGCACTGGTCCATTTCAACAAACTTAATTCTAGTTGAAATTTGTAATGAAGTCGTGCGAGAGGGTAGTGGTGGCGGATGAGTAAATATGACCTTAAGAATATTATTCTCCTGACATGGCACTGAATGTATATTTCTGTTTGTGTAAGCCTCCCTCTCTCTTTCTCTCTCACTAAATGCTCTCACCCTCGCTCTCTCTCTCCGCACACACACGCACACACACATACACATGCATACCACACAAACATACATACATACATACATACATACATATATATAGGCGCGGATGTGGCTGTGTGGTAAGAAGCTTCTTCCCAACCACATGGTTCCGAGTTCAGTCCTACTACGTGGCACCATGGACAAGTATCTTCTACTATAGCCTCAGGCCGACCAAAGTCTTGTGAGTGGATTTGGTAGACGGAAACTGAAATATATGTAAGTATTTATGTGTGTATTTTTGTGTCTGTGTTTGTCCCCCACCATCACTTAACCGATGCTGGTGTGTTTACGTCCCCGTAACTTAGCAGTTCAGCGAAAATGACCGAAAGAATAAGTACTAGGCTTACAAAGATTAAGTTCTGGAGTCGATTTCATCGACTAAAATCCTTTAGAGCGGTGTTCCAGCATGTCCGAATCTAAATGACGGAAAGAAGTAAAAGTATACACACACACACATACACACACACATACACACACACACACACACACATATAATACACAGAAATAATGGGTTATATATATATACATTTATTTTATTATAGGCTTACAGTTGTTTCAGATAAAAGTTGGGTGTGTTCATGGTTCAATCTTATCATTCGAGCTTTTGATCGACTGGAAACCGTCACACTAATTTATCTTCCTCAGAGCCGAAATAAACCAACCGCCAAAGAAATATATATATTTACAGACACACATTGTTTGTGTATTCTTGTTATTTCATTTTTTAAAATTCTCTTTCCTTTGTTTAATTTGTGAATTCGTCCTCTAGCGTGTATAGAAATGCAATTGTATGTGCCAGTAAACGCACATATATGTATGTACACAACTGATATATGTATCAAATTATCTAGTTGTCTATATGTATGCATATATGAGTATTTTTATCATTATGTGAGTTCGCGCGCACACACATTCATAACGTGAAGGTAAAAGGGATTTGAAATATGGGTAGATACCTTATTAGCATCCAGATACAATCCAGGTTCTGGTAAACCACATCAAAGGATGTGGTTTACATGACAGGGAACATATGACAGGTAACATATGACAGGTAACGTATAGAATTATTTAAGATAAACGATTACACGGTACTTCACTCAATATGTAAATCCTGGATTTCATACAGCATAGAGAGTTTATGATCAAGGCATCAAGAAGAATGGGGAATTATACATTTTCAAAATTTGTTTATTACAGTATTATTCTCCTTAAATTCACACTAGATTCCAACCTGAGGCATGTTTCTATGTCCTTTGATGTAGCGTTTATGTGCATTTAGTTGCTTTAGTTGCTTGAGTTGCAGTACTTATTCATCCATGGCAGACATTCCTATGCAGCTTTGTTCAAGTTTTTTTCCCCTGCGGGTAGCTGAAGCGAGTTGAGGAATCCAGTGTTAAATGGTCTTCTTTAAATATAATCAAGGTGAGAGAATCATAAGTCTTTGTGTACATGATAGTAGAGATTGCTTTGAAATACGATATGGATATAGCTCGGAGATAATTTAAACTAAGAATGGCCTTTTAGAATTTAAGCAAACGGATTATTTTATATACATAGTGATAAAACAATTTCGTCAGGATGCATCCCCTCACTAAACAAAAAAAGGTTCTATAATAATACTCTTGCTGAAGCTTGATGTAAAGATAAAATATCCTATATTCTTAGAAATGAAATGAAAGAACATATCAATGAGGTTTATGCTATGAAACAAATTAAAAGAGTGAACGTAAAACGACACTAGATTCTAAGTAATATGGGTGCGCTAAATACGAATTTTAACTCGATTTGGCTCTATCAGGTCCGTATTCATGTTTTCAAATTTATTTTCCAGTTTCATCAATACAAACAGTTCAAACTGCTGTAAAATTACATTATAACGATAGAAATGACTTAAATAATAATAATAATAAAGAATAGATATGAAGCTTTCACTCTGACAAAAATTTTCTTTTATAAGTTTTAGCGTATATGGCAAGTCTTTTTTCAGGTAACAATAGTAACACTGGGCAGCAAAACAAGATTTATTGTCTGCTATCCAGACAAATGGTGCTGCACTAAACTATATAGAGTACGCTTATTACGAATCTGAACTCAGAATTGCTGTAGCACGTCATGATTTTGAGTTATGTGCATAATTATATATTAATACTATATTAGAATCAGGAATAATTAAGTTCAAGTTAAATAATTATTATAATAGTATATCAATACTGAAAATAGTAAATTTATGTTCAAGGCAAATTGTATTATAATATTATGGTACATAGTATATTTATGTTAAGGGAATACTCACTTTATATTTGATATGCTCAGCTCAGAAATGTTTGAGAAACTTACTCTTGCACTTATGCATCGTGCTGGTCTTCCGTTGTAGGAACCAACAGTAGTCAGTCACCCATCATATGTGGATTGAACCGGCCTTGATATCTCGTTTCCATCCCAGATATGTCCTGGTAGAACCTCTCACCATGCTCGTCACTAAGGGCACCAAGATTCTTTGGAAAAAAATCAAGATGAGAATGTAAGGAGTGCATTTTAAGGGAGATTCGGCATCCCATTCTTTCATCTGCTGTTAGCATATTGTTTATTAAATCAGCATAGTTTTCAACTCTATGATTTTCAAGAAAATTCTGTACAACTAAAACGAAAGAATCCCATGCCGCCAGCTCAACTGGATTCAGTTAACCTCTGAATTTGCTATCAGATATAAATTCTCTGATCTTGGATTCAATGAAAATGCCTGCTTTCAGTTTTGCGTCAGTTTTCTCTGCACCAAATTTTGCTTTTAAATACTGGAAGCTACAACCATCGTGTGCCATTGCTTTTACGAAGTTTTTCATGAGGCCGAGTTCGATGTAAGGGGGTGGAAGGAAGATCTTTTCTGGGTCTACCAGTGGCATATGCTGCACATTTTACCGACCAACTATGCTCTCATCTCTTTTAGGCCAGTCTTTTATAGTGTAATGATTGCTGTCATCGTGCTGTTCCAAACACACAAGAAGCACATATTTTTGGTATATCCTAGCTGCAGTCCTAGGAGGAGGCAAGTCACCTCTAAATCACCACAAACATTCCACTTATGAACTGAGTAATTAACTCCTTTCAGAACGAGTTCCAGCTATACATAAGTTTCTTCCATACAGTTAACACAACCCACAGGAATGGAAGATCTTTCATTACCATTATGTAACAACACAGCTTTGAGACTAACCTTACTCGAATCTATAAGCAATCTCCTTTCGTTAGCCACATGCACGTGTCCTAGGTTTTAAGTGAGTGCATTACCATCAGTACAGAAACAAGCATTATTTTCTTGCTTGAAAAAGACAGATAAGCTTTTATGGCGAGAATGGAAAATGGAAATTTTCATACCTTGCTATAGGAGATTCCGTTGTAGTTTGGATCCCAAAACTTCTGCTCTCTCCTTTGACAATGCTAGGTCTCTTACTAAATCGTTCAAATAGTTTTGATTAAACTAGCCTGGCTCATTTTTCTTAGAATCACCTACGTACTCTTCGTCGATAGGAGAGTCAGGGGGTCCATCATGTGACGTGTCAAAATTTTCAAGTGAAGCATGTGGAAGGGGAACTGGGACAGTGTTCTCGAAGTCATGTGGGACCAGCTTTAGAGCCGACTTACAATCTGCATACACAATTTTTGCTTTGGACTTCTTTGAGAAACCACTAATATTAGCCATGCAAAAGTAATAGTCAGAGACAAGATTGGTTGGCTCACGCCATACCATTGAACAGCAAAAGGCATTCCCTTCCGTTTTCCATTCAGCCACTGTGGAAACTCTGAGTAAAACACGGTGCAGCATATATGAGGTGCCAACCTCTTGTCTTGGTTCTCAATGAGCACAGTTAAAACAGTAATCACACAGAGCGAGAGAAACACATACCACACGTGACGACAGCGCAAATGACACTGAGTTTTACCAAGAACAAATTGATGTATTTGGCGCTTGCACACAATACATCAGTTTTATCTATTGTTAAACTAAATAATGAACTTTCTCATCATTTGTTTTATTGCTGTTATTTCTTTAATTTTGTATTAAGACTGCTTTCATTTTAGCAAATTTTATAACACGGCCTACATGTAGCCGAAAGTATAGTTATAGTCTTGCGCATGCGCATAACCCAAAATCCTGATGTCCTAGGACAATTCTGAGTGCGGATTCGGAATCAGCATCCTCGATTTAGTCTAGAACACATGCTTTTACCCAGTAGCAAAATCTTTGTTGTCCTGTGTAATCAGCCATCACGTGGGAATTCCAGCGTCCTTGATACCGTTCCTCTATAATGTTGATATCTTGGTGGAATCTTTCCCTTTGTTCGTCACTTACAGCACCTAAATTACTTGGAAATTGGTCAAGATGGTTATTCAAAAAATGCATTTTTACACACGTGACCAGCGAGGGGTATATATGTTTATGTGTATGTATATATCTGTATCTAAATCTATATGTATGTATGTATCTATCAATATGCATACACGTATATATATATATATATAT
>NC_068989.1:20362993-20372359 GCF_001194135.2 Octopus bimaculoides
AAGAAGAAGAAGAAGAAGAAGAAGAAGAAGAAGAAGAAGAAGAAGAAGAAGAAGAAGAAGAAGAAGAAGAAGAAGAAGATTTGAGGACTAGAGTTTGATGGAGTTTGTGAGAATGAATGTGATAATGGCTGGTGAAGGGTGAGAAAAATATTTATCAAAGGATTTCAAGTCGATCTAAACTTGACTGAAAATCAGAAATTGACTGAAAGTCACGCGATTGGTTATGCTATATAACGACTTTGCAAATCAGTATATATGTCTTTTCAGCACTGGCCAAGGAGACATAACTCATTTAGTCAAAGTGATAATATATTTTAACATAATATAGCGAATTGGCAGAATCGTTAACACTGGCCCTTCAGTTTACCGCCCCAGAGCCCTCTCAAAAACGCATATTGCCTACAGCAGACCGCAAAGTCATCGTTAGGAAGCTGGAAAAAAAACTGCATGGCGACATTTCTTCCACTTTTACGTTATGGGTTCAAATGCTGCTGAGGTTAACTTTGACTTTCTTCCTTTCGAGGTCGATAAAATAAGAAGCAGTTGCACACGGGTTCGATGTTGTCGATTAGCTCCGCCCTCCAAGACTTCTCAACTTGCATCTATAGGAGAAAGGTTTATAACATTCATATTCTGGCATGAGAATTTACTCGTAAGGAAACTTATACTTTGACTGGTAGGGAATAAGAAAACAAAAGACAACACTCCATCTCAGAAAATAAAACAACACAAATAATCTAAGAGTTTGAAGCATAAGACAGAAATTCGTCCAGTAAACTAGAGAATATATAGGTGAATGGATGTAAGTTAAAGTAGTCTATTTACGGTTGTTGAGACTTGAGACTAGCATTAAATACGGTTTTGATTTCAAAAATGTTTCCTTTTAAATAAGGTAATTTTCTGTCAAATGAAATTATTGTAATGTTGGTTGTAACTTAAACAATTTTACTGGGATATTGTGAGGGGCAGCTTAGACTTGAAGAAATCAGTAAAGTTTAAGCAATAAGTTTCGAAAAGAGCTTATTTAATAATTCTTTCTACCATAGGCATAAGGCGTGAAATTTTCAGGGAAGGATTAAGTCTGTTACATCGACCCCGGTGCAAGATAAATACTTATTTTATTAACTCCGAAAACAATGAGACGTAAAGTCAACCTTGGTGTAATCTGAACTCAGAACTTAAAGCCAGAAATGCGACCAAGCATTTTGTCCGGCGTATTATCATCCACCAGCTCGGCGACTTATGAACTTGCGTCATAATAAAATTGAACATGATTAATTCAAGGAATATAGGAAAAAATTAAGA
This sequence comes from Octopus bimaculoides, assembly GCF_001194135.2. Lineage (NCBI taxonomy): Eukaryota > Metazoa > Mollusca > Cephalopoda > Octopoda > Octopodidae > Octopus > Octopus bimaculoides. Next base: position 20,364,299 of record NC_068989.1, read on the forward strand.
AGCTAAAAGGAAAGCAAATGCCTTCTGTATGTATTGAAAATATAATAAAAAAAGTCAATCGTTTAATTTTGTAATATGGTTGCATGCCTAAAATAGTTTAAAATGGCGACTTCTAGTCTTATCTTAAAAGCCGTGTGATAAATAATTGAATATGTCGTTACTGAATATGATCAGGATGATATTGAACAACTTTAGACAAATGCAAGAGTAGAAGATATAAGTATACAAATAGTTTTCTTTTAAGAGTCCTTTGTTTTAGGATTAAGTCAATGTAGTGCTTATTGGTAAAGATATGTAGCGAAAAGATTTTGAGCTTAAATATAAAAGATTTTTAAAAACTATAATCAGGTTAGGATAGTGGAGATTGGTAATAAAAGCAAGCAGTGATTCTTAGAAGCTGTAATGCAGATCTACATAAGTTTTTATAGTAAATCTCAAACGTATTAAGATTGATTGTGGTAAAATAAAAATTGCTATGTAAAAGACAAAATAAGTCAAAGGTATAAGTATCAGAGAAATAATTATAAACAATAACAATATCAACAATAAGTGTTGATAACGGATGAAATGCTTACAGAAACTTAATATGTTTTCAAGACTGTTCACACTCACTAGTCCGATATAAAAAGCGAAGTAATAAGTGACGATGGGTTTGAATAGTAAAAAAGCTTTTAGTGAGAGAGAATTGATTGCCATAAAACAAATGTTGCAAGAAAATAGAATAATATTAAATTATTATGCTAATAAGGGTATGAGATAAAAGTCTGTGGGAGGAAACAATGTATTATGCATCTGTAAGTAATCTTGGTCTGTAGCAATCATTGATTTAGTCTAGTGGAAGAAGCTGTGCTTATCACATTTGCAGGCCTTCCGTAACTACTGAGATGCAATTAATGTTAATCTTGAATAGCTGCAAGTCGACAGGTGAAGCAAAAGCACGTGCAGAGAAGGTATTGTAGGAGACCGACTTCCTGGAAAAGAAGGACAGGAAGGAAGGACAAGAAGGAAGGAAATAAAATGGTAGCTAATGTGAAGCCTATGGTGGTGGGTAAAGTATGGGGTAAGAAGAAGAAAGGTGAGTGAGTCAAGATCGCCTTCGTGAATGTGGCTGGAACTCAATCAGCAGGGAGGTGAAGAAGCCACTGTAACAGTGATATAAAACTCAGCGAGATGATGACAGAGATGATGGGTGAGAAGTTGAAATATGATGGTGAATGCCATCATACCTATCTTTTATTTGGATTCGGTTCTTCGTTGTCACTCTATCTGTAATAGCATAATTTCTTAGATGTACAATTAGAACTCCATTGAAGGCCCCATCAGAGCTTTGAAGAGGGTTAGTAATTGTTCGGTAATGAGTTATTTTCTGGCTCTGAAGAAGAAAGCGACGTTGGGAGTGCGTACTTGTTAGGAGAGATCATTAGTGATGGTAAGATTAGGCATTTATAGCGACCGTGATATTCTAGTCGTGTGCCGCTTAGGTTAAGGGTGGAGTAGGTGCCATAATGTTTTCTTGATATATTTTCTTGTTTCAATCTGCTTTTGAAGGAAACAAAATTGAAACAATCTCATTGGATGAAGTTTTAAAAGTTTCTGTTTATGCTGTGGGTGTAGATTTAGTGAAAAATGGCTATGTTGCATGTGGATGATGCTTGTGTTCGGAAGGTAAATAAGAATGGTGATATCACTCCTGTAGGAGTCGGTGTTACTGAAGGTGGCGGCAAGTAGGTTTTTGAAGTATAGGAAGAAGAGTGTAGTGAACAAAACCGATCCCTGTTGAACACTAGTGAAGATAGAGTGTAAGTCAGAGAGGTAGTAATCCGCACGTGCTACTGTGTCTTACTCTGACTGGAAGCCACCGAATCAAAGTATGAGAGACGAGGAGAATTCATAGGCGGTTGGTTTTGTCAAGAGATTTGTGTGTCAGATGCGTTCAAAAATTTTACTGATGTTGCGGGAAATAATGTTTTCATCGAATTTCTTGGAGGTGAGAGGCCATCAGCGAGAGGCACAGGAGAACAGTTCTCCAGTTGAACTTGATTTATGAAAGCTGGTGACTTATGCGTGGGGAAGAGAGAAAGAGAAATGTTTAATGAGTTGGGAAAAGTTGTTGTTAATGGTTGTTTTAATTATCTATGGAATATTGGAAGCCAGTGCGAATAGAATGATTGTCAGCAAGATCAGAAGGGCAATAGACAGGTTTAGAATGTATTAAGGCTTTGAGAGTTCTTTGTTGGAAGTAGTACTGAGGGGTGGTTAAGAAGAGAAAGGTTAGAGAAATTAATTAACAAAACTCTTAATTGTAAAGCTGACAGACGTTTATATTGCTGGTGTATGATTAGGTGAGGCAATATAGTTCATGTAATCTCATTGTGTTCTTTCGACTTCAATTTCCATATATTACCAAAGGAAATATAGAGATATTAATTCCTCTGATATTGTGGCGAAGATTATAGGCCTCTACCTATAAGCAAAGTGATTAAACCTTAAATTAAATGGATTAGTTATTAGAACAATATATGATTTAGAGGTGGTATTAGTTTTTTTACAGTAGCATAATAAACTATTAAAAAGAAAATTGAATTGCAGTCCTAAAGACAATTATCAGGAGCAATACAATTGAAAGTTAGAATATCGAGTTAAATATAGATTGATTGATGTAGGTTAAGGTGTGCTATGTAGAGTGTTGTGTTGTATGAAATTATAAGGTAATTTTCGTTACAAAATTAAGGTAAACGTACTTTGGAAGGAAATGTTTAAGTAATCGTTCAAAAACGACGTGCTTCTAGATCACTTAAATCGATCTCAATACTTTATTTATTTCATCTACCCAGCAAGAAAGAAAGATCAAATTAACCTTGGAGTGATTTGAACTCGGAGAGTAAAGGTCTGGAATTGAATCTTGCAAAGAATTTTTCTCGACGCTCTAACGATTCTATCAAACCACTGCTTTCCCAAACGTCAATATTGCTTCAAATATAACTTTCAGTTAAGCAAGAAACTGTTGACATCAAGTGTTTGCTTCCAACGTTTGATGTCAATAACATCTTCATTTCAAAAGTATTTTCCGATAACATAATTCTACTGTGGAATCAACAGATTTGTGGCTTATTGTAGTAGCAACCAATGAGTGTACTTAGCATCAAAGTTTGACATCAAATGAAAAGTGCCAGATAACTACTCAGAATTTTTTTGCTTGGTTGTAAAATTTATTTATTTATGATTTTATATCAGAAAAGAACATGCCTATGGTTAACTCCAAAGTAAATCGCGAACTTCTTCGAAGTGGTTTATTCACATTTCTTTTTTGTATTCTCGTGCTTCCCCTAAATATTATTCTGTAATATTCAGCCAACACAGCAATGACATTGGTTATGTTAATTCATGAAAGAAACAACAAAAAACTGTTTTGATGAGAATTTTATTAATCAAAATATGTTGTATCTTTTATATAATGATGTCTTGTATATATCGCAAGTGTATTAGCCATAGAAACAACATCAATGGTTGATAGGATATGGACCACTAACGCCTCCAGCTGGTTGCTTGACGTCTTACTGATGTGGTCATCGGTGGTTCTATCATATGGAAAAGAGGAATGTAGAATTTGGGAATTTCCTGAAATTTAAGAAGTCTAAAATATTGTTATATACGCACTGTGCATTCGTTCTTCACTTGTTTACTATTATTCTTATTTTAAGTCCATTACCTGGAAATCTTTCGTCACACATCTGTGACCTCTTCAGCGACTCTCTGAAGAGGTCTCATATGTGACAAAAGATTTCCAGACAATGAATATAAGACAAAATATGAACAACAATAAACAAGTGAACGAATATATAGTGCGTGCGTTTATTTGACAAAAAAAACCAACAAAAAAAATGAACATCCCCAAGTATAACAATATCTGTTTCAACTCACGATTTCACATCAGGAATCTTGCAAAACAAACACATAAACTTCTATTCAAATAGTAAGACCAGATTGTGAGCCGGGATTCCAGGACTCCCTCACAGATACAACTTGTAGATGATACATGTTCAAACATTTTTGTCGAATCAATCAATGATTATAAATGTTATAGCTGTTTAAAATATTTTAAATCGAGTATGTATGGATGTACTGAATTGCGCTTATTTGGTTTGACAACACTTAATGACTTTTGGTTATCGATAATAATAGTAATAATAATAAAAATAATATGGTTGTAAAGTTAATAATAATATTATGATTGTAAAGATCAGCTACTCATCAGTAAGATGATCTTAGAAAATCTTATCAATAGCCTGGATAGATTATAAAAAAGCTTTTGATAGCCTATCACATAGCTGGATTAAGAAATGTCTGTAAGTATGAGATCATGGAGAATCACACTGACTTTGAACAGTGACAATGAATCTCTAAATGCTGGAGATGTAAGAATCTCCTGTGGAATTTTCCAGAGTGACTCACTAATCACCATTCCTCTTATTTCTAGTCTTAATACCTCTCTCAAAATTGCTCAATGATGCACAGTACGGTTATAAAATGTCTGATAAAAATATAGATCATCTCATTTACATGGATGATTTTAAGCTATTTTAAAGCTGTTTAAAGCTATTTGCAAAAAAATGACCAACAACTCAAGGGCTTACTAGCGATTGTTAAACAATTCAGTGATGACATCAGGATGCAATTTGACCTGATAAATGTGCAAAAGCTACCTTTATCAAAGGAAAATTGACAGAAACATCTAACGTTAACCTTGACTAGCAGATTGTCATAAAAGAGTTAGAACCAGCGGAGAGCTACAAATACCTAGGGGTAATTGAAGGGGACAATATCAAGCGTTCAGTGATGAGGGAAAGAATCAGAAGAGAATGTTATCGCAGAGTGAGAGCAATACTGAAGATAGAGCTAAACGCAAGAAACAGGATAGAAGCGATCAATGCTCTAGCCATACCAGTCGTGACTTACAGTTTCAATATCGTTAACTGGTCAATTACTGAAATATGTAATGTTGACAGAAAAATACGAAAACTGTTGACAATACCCTAAAGCAGATATAGAACAACTTTATCTGCCAAGAAAAGAGGGAGGCCGTGGACTTTTACAACTGGCATTAGCAATGAAATTTGCCACAATTGGCCAAGACACCTACCTGAAATACTTGTCTCGAAAGCATCATACTCAGTAACAAAACAGGCAAAGGAATATCTAAGTCAATTCTGAATACAACAAATTCCAGAATTAGACGTACTAGAAACAAGCGCAGAAAAAGCTAAGCCCATGAAAACCCGTGCTAAAACTGCCGCCTTAGATACTGTGACTGATAAATGGCAAGAAAAGCCTCTCAATGGCATATACACAAAGAGAGCGAATAATGCCGATGTTGACAAGGCCCTTACCCATCAATAGCTAATGGCTTCTGGCTTAAAATCAGAAACAGAAGGGTTTATCATAGCAGCCCAAAATCAATGCCTACCTCCAAGGAACTACCAACAATCGCTCCACGAACTATACACAAACCAACAAACGATATTCCGACAAACTATCAAAATGAAACATTAAGACTTTCTGCGATTAATGCCTATTCTCTCCCCTATCTCAACTCTAGTGTTCCACAGGTACTTAATTTTATCAACCCCGAAAGGATGAAAGGCAAAGTCGACCTCGGCGGAATCTGAACTCAGAACGTAGCAGCAGACGAAATACCGCTAGGGATTTCGCCCGGTGTGCTAACGATTCTGCTAGCTCGCCGTCATTTAATAATAATAATAATAATAATAATAATAATAATAATAATAATAATAACAACAACAACAACAACAACAACAACAATAATGATGTAACTCTACACGGAGATAAATACACAATAAGGAAAGTGCGATGCGATTTGTAATAAACTGTTTATTTAACGGTTTGAACGATATTTCGACAGATCGTCTATCTTCTTCAAGTTGAAAATGCAAAATGAAAACAAGTGCAGGAATTCAAAATGTGAACGAGGAAATCCTGCGTTCCTATTTCGATACAACAACATTATTAGTTTTCAATTTTTTAACTGGTAAGCAGAAAAAAAAAAGAAAAAAGAAAAGCGAAAAGAAAAAAAAAAGAAAAGAATATCTGGTCGAACAGTTTTGTGTAAATGTGATGAAATTCACCTCTCATTTTCTTTACGGAAGAAATAATTCATGTTTTACTTCTACTTACAGGTTATTAAATCACCGAAACTATTAGTTCTGAAATACATGCATACTTTCTAAATAAAGCTTTTTTGTAGGATTTCATGTGCACATAAATTAACCTAGCCAAACAACAGTAGATTTACTGTTGTTCGAATTTAACAATCACAAAATAAACGTCATTCTTCTTTATTTTTTTATTCCCACTTTATTTCTTCTTTCTCTTGATTCCGATTAATGAATCCATTTATATTGTTGTTGTTGGCACTTCGTCGCTTACGACGTCGAGGGTTCCAGTTGATCCGATCAACGGAACAGCCTGCTTGTGAAATTAACGTGCAAGTGGCTGAGCACTCCACGGACACGTGTACTCTTAACGTAGTTCTCGGGGATATTCAGCGTGACACAGTGTGACAAGGCTGACCCTTTCAATTACAGGTACAACAGAAACAGGAAGTAAGAGTGAGAGAAAGTTGTGGTGAAAGAGTTATGCAGGGTTCGCCACCATCCCCTGCCGGAGCCTCGTGGAGCTTTAGGTGTTTTCGCTCAATAAACACTCACAACGCCCGGTCTGGGAATCGAAACCGCGATCCTATGACCGCGAGTCCGCTGCCCTAACCACTGGGCCATTGCGCCTCCACCCATTTATATTATATGGTATCATTCTATCTTCATTATGAGTCGTGAGATGAATGCATTCTGATCTAATTAAGGTTTACTTTACTACTATTATATAAAATAAGCTATTCCGTTAAATTCTATGAGATAATTCAAAATGTAAATGATGCCAAAACTATAGCCATATTGGATTTCAAAGCGCTCTCTACTATCATATATACTAAGACTTTATGATTCCTCTTCTAGAATATTCTTTAAAAAGGACAACCTAACTTTGAATTTCGCTTCACTCACTCGAATAGGTTAAACCTTGAACAGCAATGTTTACTCTGTATGAACTTGTAGTGCAACTGAAGCAACTAAATGCACATAAATGCTACATCAAAAGACATTAAGACACTTATGTTGCAGAAATACGTGTTGCATTGGAATCTAGTGTAAAGAACTTAATGAGAATGATACTGTAATAAACAAGTTTTGAAGATGCCTATTTCTCCATTCTTCTTTATGTCGTCTTGATTTGATATGTATATACATACATGCATGTATACATACATGCATGCATACATGCATACATACAAAGTTGCAGGGAGTGTATGGAGTGTAGTATATGAGCCGCACACAATTGTACGAGTGGTTCAGACGTTTCCAAGATGGCCGAAAAAATGCTGATAGTGGCGAACGTTCTAAGAGACCCGCAGCCATTAGAACTGAGAAAAATATTATAAATGTGCGTGCAGCTTTGAGGGGAAATCGTCGAATCACCACCCGTTAGTTATCAGATGTGCAGGTTAGTGACGGTTCAGTTCAGTCCATTATCACTGAAGATTTGGGTATGAGACGCGTGTGTACCAAGTTTATGCCAAAACTGCTTTCAGTTGACCAATAAAACACTCGGGTTCCAGTTGCACAAGATCTCCTTGACTGTGTTGAGAACGATGAAAACTTTCTGAAAACTTTGCATAGGTCTCTGAGCAGCTATCGCCAAGCTTTTGTCAAAATGTTATGCAGATTCTCTGCTCAGCTTCCTCTGTCAACGATCACACGTTACGCATGTTCCTTCCAAGCATTGCTGTAAACAACGTAAGTGAGCTAGAACGTTAGAACTTAATGCGCATGCACAGCAGCGTTCAAAGTCAATCTGTATTAAGCGGCATTACTCTGCATGCTTTAGCTTCGTTACTATGGCATTAGTCCGGCCCGGACCACGTATATTATCGACCGTGATTTCCAGCAAATATTGGTGCACTATTATATATATATATATATATATATATAT
>NC_068989.1:20372853-20375991 GCF_001194135.2 Octopus bimaculoides
GTTGTGTCTGGGGAGAGTTATTCTGTTTTAATTACTTATTAATTAACACACTCACCGGTTCAATTTCCACTCATTTACTATTATCATTATTTCTGTTTTTCTAAAACTTTCGTTGCTTCTTGCAACCTCTTCGATGGTTGTTGATACCGTCCGTTACTGGAAGTGCTTTTTTTTTGCGTGTTTGTTTGGGCGTATGAATGCGCATCCACATGCATGTGTATACACATATGTATGTATATCTGTCTATCTGTCTGTCTGCCTGTCTGTCTGTCTGTCTGTCTGTCTGTCTGTATGTATGTGTTTACGTATGCATGCATGCGTGTATGTGTATGGCATATATATATATGCATGTGTGTGTATTCTGCATATTCATGTGTTTGTATGTGCATGTCTGTGTGTATGTTTGTCTGTTTGTATGTGTGTGTGCGCGCACTTGTGTTTGTACCTCGGTTTCCTTGTGTGTGCGTGCTTCAATGTGTTTATGTGTATGGGTTTGTGTGACTATGTACATGCGTCTATTATGAATGGATGTGAGTCCTTATATATGTGTGTGGAGTGTTTGTGTGTATATGGTCACGTTTCCTTTTGTGTATGTATGTGTGTGTGCTTGTCTGTTCGTATTACCAACCTATCTATGTATGTATGTATGTATGTATGTATGTATTATCTATCTATCTATCTATCTATCTATCTATCTATCTATCTATCTATCTATCTATCTATCTATGTACTTGTCTATCTGTTTAAATAAATAAATAACAATAAATTGAACCAGTGAATGTGTTAATTAATAAGGCATCAAAACAGAATGAATCTTTCCAGACACAACAAAATATGCTTCAACACACGAATTCGCATAAAAAATATTGCAAACCAAATACAAATACGAAATATATATATTATGTACATATATATATATATATATATATATATATATATATATATATATATATATATACATATATATATATATCCATATGTATGAATGTGCGTGAGTGCATTTGTGCTTGTTTAAAGATACAATAAGTACGTGGCTTTAAAAACTAATTGCAGGTCAATTTGTTCTACTAAAACCCTTCAAGGCGGTGCACCAGCATGCCACAGTGAAAAGACTGAAACAAGTAAAAGATAAAAGATAAAACGTATAAATCTATTGTGAAAATCCACATCGCTAACATTACTATCAAAAGAGTAATACTGACTATAGCTAGTTACTGAACCTAGACTATATAGGTTACTTAAGTAAAAACAATAAAACCAAAAAAAAAAAAGCAAAAGTAAAAGTATTAACTTCACATAATACCATTGCATACATAGTAGCAGCTTTGGTTAACTTGCTAGAGAAAGAATAGTTTTAAAAAATGCAGCTGTTTCTTTCGTATTGTTTTTTTTTCCAAAAAGCAGGTTCGTGATCTACGGCATGACGGTTTATAAAGGAATTAAGATACAATAATACGAACAATAAAATGCAATATTAACATCAGCCAGTATGATTTTATATTTTCATCTCACTATTACCTAATCAAATACCATGAAGTAATTCTATGTTTTCCTGATGTGCTCACAATAAGTTCGAAATATGTACAGATTTGTTTGCCGTACATGCAATCTATACATGCATGCGTGCATGCATCCATCCATCCCGCCATCCATTCACATACAAACACAGTATATAATACATACATACATACATACATACATACATAACAGCAAATGGATAATGTGTCAATTCACTACAGCTGTTTCCAACAAATTTTTAATTGATTAATGGAGACATTACATCATTAGAAAAAAACCGTTCAAAAGCATTCGAAAGCCAGCGGGATGTGCATCTTCATGATTCTATATCCCTCGCTGGTCATAGAATGAATTTGTTACTTCACTTTGGTAGCATCATAGGAAAAATCGCGAAATCAAGGTAACGTAAATTTATAGCGATGAAGGAAGTTAGAGAACAGGGTAGGGGTGAGTCAGCGAAGTATCTAGCCCCTACAACTAAGATAGAGTTAATTTTTTTTAATCATTTAATTCTATTCAACAAGCAGTTTTCGGGCTAAAATTGACACATTATACATCTATTGTTATTTATGCGTTATTATTCATCTCCCTCGGAACCCGTTCCTTGCGTAGATCCGAAGTATATTATGGACCGTACATTTAGTACAATGTGTTTCTTGATTAGCCTCGGTGCTATTCATATACTCAGCTGGGTACAGTTAATTGTATACATAATGTGAATATTTTTCTGACTGCATATATGTTCCTCTAGTTTTGTTGTGTACACATTTTACTTTTCGACCCGACCCGGTGTCTCACCATTTAAATGCCTGATTCACTTGAATTCTAATCTATTATGCATGCATGCATGCATAGATACATACATACATACATACATGCATATATAGATACATACATAGATACATGCATACATACATAATTACATACATACATACATACTACATATGTGTGTGTGTCTGTGTGTCTGTGTGTTATTAACGCTAGGAGAAGTACCGGTTCCAAATAGCATTCTGTACAACTTACTTAACGTGGGTAAGCTGTATTGCGATATTCGTCTGGAAACAGTAACTCGTATTGCAGCTCATGAACGCACGCACGCACGCACACACACACACACACACACACACACACACACACACACACACACACACACACACACACACACAAACGCACTCGTTGTTAGTAATTGACCAATATTTACCCCTCATCGTATAATTCATTGTATTTAACCATTTAATTCTCCACGCATTCACTTCGTTAACATTAACGTAATTACTGTTTGTGATACAGACGCCATTTTGAATTATTTCTTCCTTACTCTATTCTATTTTTCTTCGTCAACCAATTGACTTAGTGATTCTCTAATAAATACTTCATTAAGAACATTGAACGATAGGCTTCGAGGATGATGTCATTATAAGACAGAAATATATTCTAATTTTTTCCTGTACTTACCTAAAATATTCACCATTAATTAATATTGCTTTCCCACTATTATAATCAACTTTTTAAAGCTCTCTGTATTAAATATGTTAACATTAACTTAACTATTTTCTTTTCACAAAGATGGCGTATCCGAATTACTTATTGTCAAGTAATTTTTATTGCCTAATCAATATA
>NC_068989.1:20376001-20385737 GCF_001194135.2 Octopus bimaculoides
ATTTTGTGAGTAATACTTAAACGTTTGAAACTACTGAATTTATTCCAATTTATAAGATTTCCTTTCTAAATCATTTGACACGAACTGGAGTCGTTCTGTTTGCTTTTTGTATTTGAAAGTTCATTTTAGTGTCTACTTTGTCTCATAATTCTCCGCGTGAGTAGCAGTTGAAAGCTTCTAAATGATCCAATAGCGTCTCTATTTTCTTGCTGTAACAGTGTCTGTAGTTAGTTGCTGTTTATTTGTTTATTAGCAGGTTCATTCTGCTGTCTTCTTTATCTCACAATGCTTAACTATTGTTTCAATATTCATAAATTCTGACAATTCGCTGTGCATCGCAACATTTATAAAAGGTTTCTTCATCATTAATGTTACCCGAACTATTTAAAAAAGAAACCCATGATGAGAATACAAATGAAAGTGATAGACTCCATCAAATAACTGACCAATGCAGTGACTTGCTGTCTCATGCTCCAATACTTAACTCTAGGTAATTCCTCATAATATAGATATTACATGTTGTGATTAAGCAGAACAAAAAACAAATCATTTGAAATTATAGATTGAAATTTTAAAATGTTCTTCAGGAGCTTTTGCAGTGAATATGAGTAATAATGAATAATAAATTTTATCATGTACATATTTAACTTTTGCATGGACTGTCAAATATATTGTAAATGCACAACTTTAGCGTAAACTAAACCTGAACATGTTCCCATGCGTGAAAAAGCATATATTATGGTAGCTTTGAATACATGTACATGCACAAGTATTTATGTATGTTTGTACATGCACAAGTATTTATGTATGTTGATCGTCTTAGTGAACTCCAGTATGTCAAAAACATTGTATTTAAATATGATAGTACAATTATTCTAACATCGACTTGATATACTTTATACAGGAATCGTTGTAAAGAAACAATTACATATTAGAAGTTATTTTAGCTTTTTAAGAACACATGAAACTATTAAAACCATTTATTGCTGGTTTCTTTATAGCACAGTTTATTGTGAAGCGTCAAAAAGATTCGTCGCGCATACACGGCTTGGGCACTGATGCAATTCGACTATATTTCTTTAGCAAGGGCTCATTTTGTTTTCTCCGATGATCAATGCTTTTATAGTTTGGCTTAATAGTTAAGTACTTAATGTAAGTTTGAGTTTGGCGACATGGTCTTTCTTCAAGTCAGTTTCTTGTTATTGATATTGTAGATCTTACCTTATGTGAGATGTAATGGTTTATGAATTCAAACTGTTGCAAACTAGTTATCGGTCTTTGCACTACAAGCAACAGTAGCATCCTACAGGGTGTTTGGAGTCTGGCTGAAGCTATCTAAATATTGAGCTATCCATTTTGGCAAGTGACTTGATCTGAGTTGGATGAAAAGAAGTAAAATTACATAGTGCAAGAAACATTTTGACTGTTTACAAACATACAGAACATATTCGAAATATGAGAAAGTTTCGATGCATTTCTACAATCTAGTACAAATGCAGTAGAACCGTCTCAGTGACAGGGTCATAAAAGAGCGACGAAATTTTGTCGACACTTCATAATAGAATTTGCTATTAAGAAATAATCGAAAAATGTTCTTAAATTGTTAAGGAAGTCATGCAAAATGTAATTATTTCAGTTTCAAAACATGGTCTCATATCTAGTGACTTAACCTGAGACAACCTAGTACAACTCTGGAACTTGTGAAATATATTTTGTGTTAAATGAGTAAATATTTCAGGGTTGTACCAGTCTGATAAGTGATTTGATCTGGCACTGTGCGTTGAGACTGATGGATGAACCATTTTAGCTACCCAAAACATACAAAACTATTTTCACTTTTCATTTATATTTTGAAGTGTGAACATTTGTGCAAGCTGGTTACTCCCAGTCTTCCACTGTAAGTTTGACGTTAATATGTAAACCACTAAAGGCAGTATACAAGTTCAATGACCATAAATAACATAAGTTTATTAGTTTGTTTTAACATTGTGTGTAATTGCTTCTTACACTGCAGTAAATATAAGTTAAACAGTGAGATAATGAATATAGATGTTTCCGACATGATCTCTGTTTGAGGAAATGTAGAAATGGACGCTGGAAAGCTGTCAGTCGTCGCTACTAATTTGAATAGTCGTATTTTCTAAGAAGTAGTGAAATCCACTTTATATGTGTTGACGAAAAATGACTTTGTGAGTCTATTTTGATACGATATCCACAGAAGGTTTGATTAACAAAATGTGTGATATAAAAGAGCAAGAATATGTGTGTGTTTATGTTTGTGTGTATGTATGTATTTATGTACACATATATATTTATGCAGTTTTGTAAGTATGTGTGCTTGTACGCATTCATGTTTGTAGAAATGTTTGCATATACGTGGTAGGTATTATGTTTCAAATATATTTTCCTTTATGTCCTCGGATTTTAATCTGCATTTTGTCTTTGTAATTTGTCCATGGATATCAATATCAAAGTATACACATTTACATGCTGCATAACACTCATCAATGTTCAGACAATGAAGCGCACATCCACCACATTTCACTTATTTCTTCACCAATAACTTACATATATTCTATGTCCTGTACGGAAGATTTCTTACAAACATTGGCTGGACTGGTATCTAGCTTTCCATTTAAGCTGCTGAATTGAATATTGCTCACCTGAAGTTGTAATTCTTGATGTCACTAATAGTTCATTGCCGTCGTGTGTCTTCCTTAAGTCTACACTATTTTATCACGACGAGCAAGTTGTTTAAATAGTTTCGTTGGTATAATCACTTTCAAGATACAAATTATATCTTAATGCATTAGCTGGATCGTAGAGGTAAGATTGCGTAGAAAAATACGGACCGCTGTTTATTAACGTTATTTACAAGTTCGTGGGCAGGTATGTTCTTCAAAAGTCCAAAACTATCCTCATCTTCAGCTCATTAGCAAAACGTTTGAACACATATTTATGCAGAAACGAAAAGCTAGTCGTTAGAGATATTCGTGTTGAACCACCATTTCTTGGAATGGAAATAATTCTTTATACTATTAGTACAAGGCCTGAACTTTTGAGGAAGGAGCTAGTCGGTTACATCGAACCCAGTGCTCTCAACTGATACTTATTTTATCGAACCCGACAGAATGAAAGGCAAAGTCGACCTCAGTGGCATTTGAACTCGGAACGTTAAGACCCAGAAGTGCTGCTATGCGTTTTTTCCGGTGTTCTGACAATTCTAGCAGCTCACAGTCTTAATCATCATCATCATCATCATCATCGTCGTCGTCATCATCATCATCATCATCATCATCAAGGTCCTTTAATTGATGCAGCCAATCGTTAGTGTGCCACACTTGACGCTTTCATAGTCAGCCGTCTCCGTTGGTCTCTATTCTCTATCATGCCTAGCATGTTGTAACCTACCCACTCCTTGATGTTGTCAAACCAGGATTTTCTCTCTGCCTCACTTTGCACTCCCTCAACTGTGCCCTGAAATGTGGTTTTGGACCGGGAGCTATGGTGAGTTACATGAACATACTAGGAAATCTTTCGTCTTTTTATCTGCGAAAAGAATGGTTCCTGCCTGCCAGCATATCTATTGACTTGCTGCTCCTGATTAAGTTGTTTGTTTTGTGCTCTGTGTACGGGACGTGTAGCAGCCTTCCGAAGCACTTACGCTCAAATGTCTGAATTTTTCGCTCCATGTCAGCTGTGAAGCTCCAACTCTCACACCCGCAACAGTACCAATATTAATAATACCAAATGTTATCTAGATATGAACAACACAGACAATATCCATGAACATAAGTCAACTGGTGAATTAGTACAATCCGACAAACAAACAAAAACTCTCAATAATAGTCATCAAAACAACATTAGCAATAGACATAAATCCTACAATAGCAATAAACATAATAAACTTAATCAATACGAGCACCATAACCAATACTTTACTAAAAGAAAAAAATAATACTAACTTCAGCAATTCACAAATCACTAGCTACACTAATAACAATGTAATAAAACCACCCAAGAATACTGACAATAAACACCTAAAACAATTAATTATTGATAGAAATAAGAACACTAAACCAATAAACATAAAAAAATGAAAATTATCGCATTTCATCTGATCCTTCCAATAATACACACGACCACAGAAATCATATTAATATAAATAGAAATAATATTGAAAAAAGAAGCCAATACCATGTGTAAGAAGAGATGACCCCACCATGCATAACCCACTGCGATAATAAAGAAAACAATAATAACACTACTTGGATTGTAATACCTTTTGCCAAGCATCAAAAATCCAATTTTATTAGATCCATTAGAAATATAATTAGTAAAAACTTTAAGAAATCTAAATATGCAAAAATATTTAATAACAAAAAATTAGATTTGGATTTTCAGTCTCCCCAAATCTTTTTAGGATATTCTCTTCCTTTAAAAATAAGAAACTGGACCAATTCTATAATAGAAAAAAACGTCATCTACAACATAGTACCACCTAATAATTTAAATTGTAATTGTAGAGACCCAAATACTTGTAAAGTAGATAGAAATTGTAAAATGAAATAAGTAGTATATCAAGCAACCATTATTACCCATAATTCTTATAAATATATATATATATATATACATCGGTTGTACGAAGAATTCTATAAAATTAAGAATAAATAACTATAAATCTTCCTTCAATGACCTTAGAAACGAGAATAGCACAGATCTATCTAAAAAAAATTTGGCAACTCCTAAGAAACTATATAGATTATTCAATTGCTTGGAAAATCCTATCTTCAGCCCCTATTGTCTTATAGATATAATAAGAAAATTTGTAGATTATGCCTGGAAGAAAGTTATAGTATAATGAGAATGAATGGTCTCCTTGTTAATACTAGGCATGAAAAAGTTTTTTCATGTAAACATATGTCCAAATTTCTTTTTATTAATCTTAAATAATATTCCCCCTACATTATTTTAATATCATTTCCCATTTCTTTATAATATCTCTATTTTAAAAAATATATCTCTATATATTAACCCTTTCTATGATATTAGATTAATAATCATAAAATATTCTGCACATCAATTTATCTTATATGGATATATTTATTATTTAAATATACCCTCTTATAATTACATTACCAACCTTATATTGGTCTAACATCTTCACAAAATCTCCATACACCTCTCTTTCTCTCAATATATTCTTATATATTCCCTTAATATATAATATACCTTACTTTTTTGTAATTTATTTAATTTGCATAATATGTACTTAGCCACCCCTTCTCTTATTTCAATTATTATTGTTTAATGTTACTTGCCAATCTACCTGATATTTAATTACATCTTACAGCTGATATATGCAAACACATATAATACTTCTTGGTGTCCAACTTGCCCACAACAATGTGTTCACTTATATATATATCGTTTTCATTTGTCATTGTGTGCGTACATCTATCGTGGAAGACACTAAACACCCAAGCACCAATTATTATTATTATTATTATTATTATTATTATTATTATTATTATTATTATTATTATTATTATTATTATTGTTGTTGTTGTTATTATTATTATTATTATTATTATTATTATTATTATTATTATTATTATTATTATTGTTGTGTGCTTATATGTCATCACCGATTTATATATTTTTAATAAAACGAGTGCACATATATAGGTATGTCCCACACTCACATGCGCATCTATACATATGTATATACACCATTATATTGACATACATGTAAATGAATATATATGTATGTTTATCTCCCCAACATTGTTAATTTTCAGTCTTACAATACCTATTATACATATAAACGTTTTTTAATACCTTTAGCCACAGCAAGTATTTACTTTTTTAATTCTGTAATATTAACAACTAATTTTCCTATTTTTATTTTTTATTACCTTATATTTAATACACACAAATGAATATAAATTCTTACATTATCTGTACCTGTTGAAGTATTTCTACTAACTCTTATTCTCATTACATTCTAGCAGCCTACTATATATTACTACATTCACTAGTTTTAATTTCATCCTCACAAAAAAAAACAAAAAAAATAAAAAATTAAATACACACCATACCTAATAATACTTATAACTGTCAAGTCATATCCTAATTCAAACATAACTATGCCTTTCCATTGGACACCTCTATTAAACTTTCTATGATAAATGACATATTTGGAGTTCAAATTACTTATCTACTTATTATATAAAGGGAACGTATCTTAAATATTTTCTACTCATATTTTCAAATAACCGTTAGTTGCATCAGTTTTAGTTTATACACAATTAGACTCAACAACATTCTTTAGTATGCTTTCAATTTTTCATAAGGATAAAATATGTATATTCGAATTTGTTATCTGCTATTTCCTTCACCAAGTCTTCTGTAATAGTAATAATTCCTGTTGTATACTTCTTGCACTGAGAAAAACAGTGATATGTAATTAATTTAATTTAATCAAATTAATTTTGATTATTCTACCATATTATTTACATGTTAATATCGCTGTTTGAAACGATAGTATGAATGTATTAATATTCTTTTAAATAAAAACATCTCTTCTCCATTCGTAACATATTTGTTGCGTTTCTATGGGATGTCTTTCCACAAATTCTCATAACACCACACACACACACACACACACACACACACACACACACACACGCACGCGCACACACACACACACACACACACACATTAATAGTTATCGCCAAACTAACATTAATATCCAGTACCGTTACCGAAGTCTCCTTTAGAGGGATTTGGAAATATTAATATTTCTATCTATCTATCTATCTATCTATCTATCTATCTATCTATCTATCTATCTATATAAACTATTTTGTGTTACGCATAATAGATATTGTCATAGTTTGTACTATGCTTTTTATGCTGAGCATGTATGTTTATTTTTTTATTAATGTTATATCAGACAAATTGTCTGGCATAAATATTAATAAAAATTAGACATAAAAGACTTATTGGCTACTTTAACCTGACTTAACCTTTTATTCGAAGTAAATATCAGATTTGAAGATAATAATGACCTGATCATATGATGTTTCAAGAGCAGAATTATAATAAGGAAAAGTAATTTCAGTTAATAAATTTTCTACGAATAGCTTTTCACCATGAAACAGTGTTTATTGGAGGTAAGTCTAAGAACAAATAAGAAGGAAAACGTTCTAGTCGGTGTCTTGTGGAGCTATCAGCGACAGTAAGACAGAAGTTCGTGTATTACTATTCCGGTACGAAGACATATAACATATCCGATGACTAATAACAATTGTGGCTACTAGCGTAAAACAGCAACTACAGTACAACGGAAGTCACACATCACACCAGTGGGAGGAACACACTTTACAACATAGAGATAAGAGGACTACTATTTGGTGTTGGAGTGGGATATGTTATCCGATTTGCTATTCATATTGTTATCTACTAAGTAGTTATCATAATTGACGATGTGGGATCTAGGGATGGTATAGCTAATTTCGTTGCTATTACTGTTATGGTAATTCCTAGATAAAGTATAGGTTGGTTCATTTCGTTATGAATTATATAATCATTGTTGTTATTTGCGCTACTATTAGTCTTGTTGTGTGGGATCGTGTGTCTCATTATCGTTACTATTCTTGTTGCTATTATGATTCCCATCACGATTTCTTTTGTGATCATTGTATTGAATAACAGTACCTATTTGATTTAGTCATATTGTATGACGCAATATCGTGAGCTATGTTGGGAGCAGGAAGTGTTTTAAGTACTGCAGTTAACAATTTTGCTACACTTGTATTGGGAGAAAGAATGTTTGTGGATCAAAGTGAAGGATGTTTCAATAAGCAGCTTGTCAAAATATTCTCTGTGCTTTACATATACCATTCTCAACTGCCATACTTAAAAACTCTCCCGCTCCACAACACCAAACATTGTACTGGGTGTCGCTTTATCTGATATAAATTAAATAGCAAGATTTTTGCTACAAGCTGAAATTTCGCACGGGGCAAAATTCTTTGCCAGAAAAAAAGTAACATGCTATCTCGCTTTTTCCTAATACCTTCTACTGCTGCTATTAAACCTAGAGGTTGTGTAACATATATTAATATTTCATTTTGAAATATTTGTATGACTGAACTTTATCAAATGAAATCCAGTAGTGCTCAAATATTAAATTTCTTCCTTTGTAATTAATTAAAATTATTTGCTATGTCACTAGCTGATGCACAGGTAAATGTGATTACTTCTTGAAAAAGGCTTCTGGGAGATACAACTACTCAATTCATTTAATTCTCTGCTACAAAATGAAACTGAGGATTATAAAAAAGTATCTGCCAAAATCATCGCGTTAAGGCAGCGCACATTTGTATAATGATAGCTAAACTCAAGGCAGTTATTATGAGATAAAATAATGATTTACCAACTCTTTTTTTTTTTTAATTCTTTTTACTTGTTTCAGTCATTTGACTGTGGCCATGCTGGAGCACCACCTTTAGTCGAGCAAATCGACCCCAGGACTTATTCTTTGTAAGCCTAGTACTTATTCTATCGTCTCTTTTGCCGAACCGCTAAGTTACGGGGACGTAAACACACCAGAATCGGTTGTCAAGCGATGTTGGGGGGACAAACACAGACACGCAAACATATACACACACATACATATATACACATATATACGACGGACTTCTTTCAGTTTCCGTCTACCAAATCCACTCACAAGGCTTTGGTCGGCCCGAGGCTATAGTAGAAGACACTTGCCCAAGGTGCCACGTAGTGGGACTGAACCCGGAACCATGTGGTTGGTAAGCAAGCTACTTACCACACAGCCACTCCTATGATTACAACATGTAAACTGGTTGGTTTGTTATATTTGTTATTTACTCTCCACCAAGTACAACCTAAGAAAAACCGACGAAGATGAGAAAGAGGTATAATAGCATTTCAAATTTCCTGTAAGAAAAGTAATTAATTTACTTTTCATCAATAAAGCAATATAACTATGTATCTCTCACCCTTCTTATCTATCTATCTATCTATCTATCTATCTATCTATCTATCTATCTATCTATCTATCTATCTACCCACATATTACGTACGTACTTACCTACCTACATATCTATTTATCTATTTATTTATCTATCTTTCTATCTATCTAACTATCGATCGACCGATCAGTCGGTCTGCCTGTCTGCCTGCATATGTACACGTATATTTACATGACCTGCTTTGACACAATTTCTGTCTTCCAATTTCCCAGTTATTTGTGAATCTGAAATTATAATATTGATTGTATTCACATATGAATATATGTACGTACGTCCGTACGTCTGTATGTATGTTTGTTTGTTTGCAAGCATATGTACATAATGTCATGTCAAAAACAGTTAAAAATCATCACAAATAACAATAGTGGAAGAAGTAAGTACGATGGTACAGTAAAAGTTAAACATTTGAAAGGAAATTGAAGAGCCTGACGCATTGAACGTTAGTCCTTCATCAGAATGAAAAGAAGACGAAGGGTAAGTATAGAGAGAGAGAGAGAGGAGAGGGGGAAGAGAGAGCTGGCATGACAAAATTATAATGATAACATAACATGTAGATAGGCGGAAGAGGTTATATCATTTCTATGAGAAAAGAACCAAAAGGTGACGTGAGTGAATGCCTGTTTGGTTGTAAGAACTGGCATGTGCTTGTACGGTTCTGCATATATATA
>NC_068989.1:20385951-20391805 GCF_001194135.2 Octopus bimaculoides
TATATATATTGGAAGGTTTGGAGGTGATGTACAGAAATTATATTATAGAAAAAAATTAAGGTACTCAGAAATCTGGATGTTTGTACATTTACAGATTTTTATTAATGTCACATGTTTTATAATCGCGTATGATTTTCAAATATATATACAGACATGCAGGAAGTAAATAGGCACCTTTAAGTTTCAAAATCTTTTATTTAATACGCAAAGCAAACAATTGAAATGTAATCCATGGGTAGGACTACCTACTTTAGTACTTAGTAGACAAAACCCTTTGCAGTTTTTAATTCAGAAACTCTTTTTGCAATTGGATCTTTGCGATTGTCTCTTGTGGAATTTCTGCCCACTTTTTATGCAACAATCGAAACAATTCATCTTTAGATTTAGGTTTCTGTCGAGTTTTTCGTATAGTATGCTCCTAAGCATACTACCAAAGCATACTATCTACTATGCTCCAAAGATTTTCAATTGGGCTCATGTCAGGAGATTGGCTCGGCCAAGGAAGCTTTTTGATTTCATTTTCAGTCAGCGATTGTTGATTCCTTTTCGCTGTGTGGCATGGAGCCCCATCTTCCATGAATAAAACTCACTTTTCGTTATGTTATCGTGTAAATACATCAGAAGTAGTCCTTGCTTAAGTATTTCGAAGTATTTTTCAGAGTTTATGGTTCCAACACATTCGATCAGAACGACCATTGCTGGTGACAGCTCCCGTACCATTACAGAGATACCGCGATGTTTCACAGTTGGTTGGAGTCATTTCAAATCAAATTCTTGATTAGGAAGCCTCCAGACACAAACACGTCCATTGTCTGAAAATAATGCAAATCTGGATTCATCTGAGAAAATCACTCTATCCCAAAATGGACTGGATTTTTCTGACATCTCCTTAGCCCATTTCTTTATTTTCATGATATTAATTGGTTGAAGGAGAGGTTTTCTTCAAGCGGCTAGTCCATAACACCCAAGATTATGCAGATATGTAACACACGTTCTTGGACTAACTTCTAGCTGTCTTGGAATGTTAGAATCCTTCGAACAGGGTTCATTTTCCACAATTTTCTTCAAACAGCGAAGCTTCTTTTCCGAGGGGTCAGACCAGTCGGGACGTGAATCTGTTGATTCTTTTCTTTGGCTTTTAAATTGCACTATAATTCTATTAACAGTAGCAAGAGGAATTTGAAGATTTTCGACAATTTTTCGCTGGCTAAGACCAGCCTCAGATAGCCCAACAATACGACCTCTTCTGAAAGTCGTATTGACAGTTCTGCTGAATTTTTTGTGCGTGGCATGGTTAATCTTCGAAAATGTTTAATATAATGGATAATGGCACCTGGAATGAAAAAGAATAATCACATTGTAAATTCTACACTGTTGAAAACATATTGAGACGCTTAGATAAGAAATTTTGAAAATCAAAGGTGTCTATTTACTCCTGCATGTCTGTAGAAAGAAAGAAAGAGGGATTGATAAATCCAGGGAGGTATCAATATATCACTCAGTTTTAAAAGAATTTGGTTAACGATATCTATCAATCAGACAGCAGTAAATGTAAGCAGTATACTCATCCAAGGTAATTCCTCATGTATGAGAAGATTCAAATATCCTTCAGAAGAATTTCAAGAAATTGACAACAAAAATTACGTATAGAGAAAATTACATCTTTATTGCATATAAACACACACGTACACTCACTCACACACACACACACAAAATATAGGTGTATATATATATATATATATATATATATACATACCAACATACATATATATGTATGTATACATGTGTGTGTGTATGTGTTTGTGTTTGTGCGTATGTGTGTGTGTGTGTGTGTGTAAATTTAGTGGTGTTAGTGTGACCAAAGGTGTGTGTGTAATTGTTAACGAAATAGTGTGAAAGCGTATGTGTGAAGCTATGGGAGCACTTGTGCGCTCAAGACTACGTGTGCTTGCTGCATGTGTGTGTGTGCGTGTGTGCGTGTGCCTATGTTTGTGTGTGTGTGTGTGCGTGCACGGCGCGTGTGTCTGGGTATATGAATCTCGAATGTGATGTAGATTAGTGTAGAAAGGTCGAACTAGTGTGCAATGTAAACGGCATTATTTGCGTGTCTGTGTTCGTGTAATTCATTAGCGTATTGCGATAAGAGAACAGGAGAGTTTTCAGGAGAGAGCTGGAGAGCGTGTTCGAGTGCTTAAAGGAGAGTTGGAGTGCGTAAAAAGTGTGTTGCTTAAGTGCAGTCATGCGTCAGTAAGAAGAGAGCGAGGTTGAGGAGAAATTTAAGTCCAAGAACGAAGAATCCAAGATGGTAGAAAGCCAATCAAAGATGGTAAACGCCCAAAACAATAAAATTTTCAGGATATAGATCCGAGAAAGTAAATAAGTGAAAGTGTTGAAAATGTTGGGAGGCTAACGCCACGTGCGGGTTTGAGCGACAGAAAATGACTGGTGAAAGGAGGAGCAGAGACAAAAGTGTTCATTTTTGAGAGGAGAGCTTAGGTAATGGAAAAAAGTGGTCAAGTATGTATTCATGTGAGTGTGGATCAGAGTGGCTCTGTTGTAGTCAGCAGTCATCTGTCGAGCGATAAGTGGAGTAGAGAAAAAGTGGGTGATTGAAAACAGCGATTCAGTTAAATATCTTGTTAAATGGTAAATGTTTGCCCAAATGCCATTTTGTGAGTTCGTATATATGTGCGTGGCATATAGACAAAAATGGTGTGTGAAAGGTGTATAAGTGTGTATATGTAAGGAAATATCAGTGAAACGTGTGTACTTATGTGTGAAGGGACAGAAATTGTCGGAGACGGAGATGTGCATGTATATACAAATATAAGTCTAGGTGTAGTTTGAAATATGCGAATTGTGTTTACATTGGTGTGCGGTGGGAATTATGTGGGGTATATAGTGTAGGTAAAATGTAGGTATGTTTGGGATTTGAGTAGATTGTGTGGGGTATTTATAGGGGTATAGATTTAAGTGTGGGTGAGATAAAATATGAGCGTGCGTTTGTATGGGTTAGAGAGCGGTTGGAACTACGAGAGAGAAGGGATGAAAAAAGACCAAAAAAGCACAGGTGTAATTTTTGGGTGGACAGTGAGAATGCCGGTATGGAAGTGTAGGCTAGGTAAACTGAGGGTCGAAATTTAAGTCATAAGAAGTGAAAATCTATGAAAAGAAGACAAGATCCTGTTCCCATTGGAAACGAGATGTAGGAGATTTAATGTTCGAGGCCAAACCAAAGCCGAAGTGTTGTTGGATTGGTTGGTAGATCGTAAGTGTTGAGCGACAGGTAGCCTTTGATATGTCCTTGATATACTACGCGAACCTGTCAGAGGCCAGTTTGAAGAGGGAATACTTGAGCGCATAGACGAGAGTAGAAGTGAACGGAAGGAATACCTAACATGGAAGATGCGGTGGCTGGGTCCGTTGACGGCAGTGGTGTTGAAAAGGAAAAGTCAAGTGTACCAGCGGGGACAACAAAAAAAAAAAAGGATGGATCCAGAGTGGGTATGGGGTTGAAACAGGAGGAGCTATGAACGAAAGGCTACGGTTGCTGCGGTGGGGGCAGTGACTGCGGAGATTGTATTTGTTTAATGTGATACTTGTTTTGTGGGGGGAAATGTTTTTGGCGTATTCTGAAAAATAATTTAGCTATTGGTGAGGAGACTTGTATGTTACGAAGGAGATTCAACCAGATAACTTTGCTTTTCTATTCGTACATTGTTTTATCTATTGTGGGTATAGTATTGTACATCTACGTTTTCCTTATAACCGTTATTATTGAGAACTTCGTCATATGGAGTTGCTATTTCGTTGAGTATTTTTCATTGGAAGGTAAAGAAAGTCTTACGGGTATGTTCCTAACTAGGTTTTTTCCTTATGTTTTGGAGATGGTTGGCTTCTCTATGTATATATTGGACTTTTCGCTATCTCTCTTGTAAGGTTTATAGATAAAGGAGTTGAAATCGAAGGTAACATTCAGAAAGTTTACTGATTCTAGGTGTGCGTTACCGCAATAGAGAAACCTAAGTTTTTAAAGAAGTGTTATAGTTCTTTCCTAAATTTATCGTTTTTTTTTGTGGGTTGTAGTCTCTTAGTAGCTGTAGACAGTCGTCCTTGTAGAGTCTACCTAAGATGAATGGAAATTCGCTGCGTGAGCTTACAAATATGTCAAGGCCGATGATGTTGCTTTCCTCTGCTAAGTCTTTTGATCCTATGCTTACATTAAATGATTCTTAAGTGTTTTTCTTAATCCAGAAGAGCATTGTTGTAGAAGAGGTGGGATTTCCTTACTTCTAATATTGTTCCTATTTTAGTGTCATTTATTATGGTTATTGTCTTTGCGAAGTTCAAAGCAGCCATAAGAATAGATTTTGTTATTGATAAGTTATAATATTTCATCTCAAACTGGAAGACATAATATTCATTTTTGTTTAGAATCTTGTAAATACTTCGTATACGTTAGCCCAGAGAGGTAATGCCGAGATTGCTTTTATTTTTGGCGAAAAGTTTTCTAGTTTTTTTTTTTTTTTAACTAATAATATCTATTTTAATGGTTAGCCCGTGGCTTTGCTGAGTGCGAATCAAAACCGAATGACAATTGGTTGCAAAGTGAACTTTTACACCCACAGTTTGCTGATATTTTAAACAATTTCTTATGCTAGATGTTTTCATCTGTGGAGAATAATTAACGTCACTTTGAATTTATAACAGTGCTCTAACTTTCCATTTTGCCTGAAAACACTGCTTTCTAAAATGTCAACAACGACTATTGAATGTTGTCTACAATTTAAAGTAGTTGGACATATATATTTGGAATGAGTATATTCATGCCTTGAAGTAATTGATAACACTAAATTCTACTCTGAAAGACGTGGATAGTGTGCTAATTAAGAATAAATTAGTCCTATAAGAGCTTTCTGGGAGGGAGAAAGAAGAAGGACAAGGAGAAGAAATGGGAAGAGGCGGAGGAGTAGGAGAAGAAGAAGAAACAAGTAGGAGAAAGCGAAATTTGAAGAGAAGAAAAAGAAGAAAATGAAAATGAGCGTCAGTGCTGATTTCAAAAGCATATATATATATATATATATATATATATATATATATATATATATATATATATATATATATATATATATATGTATGTATATATATACATATATATAATGTGTGTGTGAATATATATACATATATATATAAAATATGTGTATACGTATGTGTGTGTATAAATATGTGTGTGTGTATGTACTTACATATAAAATTAGTGTACATTTAAACACAAAACAGGTGACGCCTTACATACTAGAAGGAAGAGTCAAAGTCTATTGACTATTTTATACATGCTAGGCCACTGGTAGAAAAATTTCTATAATTTCCTTGCCCAGTATATTTTTCTATGTATACTTATATATATATATACATATACGCAAACATACATATGTATATGTATATATATGTATATATATATATACATATTTTCATGGTGGCACTCCGTCGCTTACGACGTCGAGGGTTCCAGTTGATCCGATTAACGGAACAGCCTGCTCGTGAAATTAACGTACAAGTGGCTGAGCACTCCACAGACACGTGTACCCTTAACGTAGTTCTCGGGAATATTCAGCGTTACACAGTGTGACAAGGCTGACCCTTTGAATTACAGGAACAACAGAAACAGGAAGTAAGAGTGAGAGAAAGTTGTGGCAAAAGAATACAGCAGGGTTCTTCACCATCCCCTGCCGGAGCCTCGTGGAGCTTTTAGGTGCTTTCGCTCAATAAACACTTACAACGCCCGGTCTGGGAATCGAAACCGCAATCCTATTACCACGAGTCCGCTGCCCTAACCACTGGGCCATTGCGACTC
>NC_068989.1:20391815-20396482 GCF_001194135.2 Octopus bimaculoides
TTAACGTAGTTCTCGGGAATATTCAGCGTTACACAGTGTGACAAGGCTGACCCTTTGAATTACAGGAACAACAGAAACAGGAAGTAAGAGTGAGAGAAAGTTGTGGCAAAAGAATACAGCAGGGTTCTTCACCATCCCCTGCCGGAGCCTCGTGGAGCTTTTAGGTGCTTTCGCTCAATAAACACTTACAACGCCCGGTCTGGGAATCGAAACCGCAATCCTATTACCACGAGTCCGCTGCCCTAACCACTGGGCCATTGCGACTCCGCATGTTTTCATTCCTATGTATGAATATTTAATGAAGAATAGGTACAGTAGCTGACACGCACAGTCAAAATTGAAAATAAAAATGCAAAAACAAAAAAACAAAAAAAAAACACGAACAAAACATACAATGCAAGACGAAACCGGAAACATTAATAAAACTAAAGTCAGGGACTCAACAACATTCCTATTGTTCATTAATGTTGCTTTTGTGTTGTAAAATTTTGTTTCGCTTACTTTTGTTTTGTTTTAATGTTTTCATATAAATATTATTATTGTTTGCTAGTTCGATATTCGAAATTGTTTTAATGTTTTCGAAATTTTTTAATGTTTTTCTTTTTTGTTTAAATTCTCGAAATACGCCGTGTTTGTTATTCTCATGATACATATCGATCAGTTGGGAACGGGGAAATGTTTATTAGACTATATTGCTAATAAAACAAATGAGTGGTGTTTCAAGTGAGATACCCTCTTTTTTATGTTCATTTAATGAAGTCTGCTTTGGGCGAGAAAGAGAGATAAGTAGAGAAAGTTTGTATGTGTAAGTGAACGATAGGGCAAAAGCATAGTGTGTGTGACTATGTGTGTTGTACTGTGCCGGTAGTAATATAGGTTGCTACAGCGAGATAATAGTAATGTGATGGCAGTGTTTACTCCAACCGTTATGCCACATAACCTGCCGTAGAATTTTTGC
Organism: Octopus bimaculoides; assembly: GCF_001194135.2. Lineage (NCBI taxonomy): Eukaryota > Metazoa > Mollusca > Cephalopoda > Octopoda > Octopodidae > Octopus > Octopus bimaculoides. The sequence continues at coordinate 20,392,774 of NC_068989.1, forward strand.
GGTTGTGTGGAGATTCAAGTCCTACTCAATTATGCTAACCTATTCTATGTTAGCACAAATGAGCATTTGATCTGACACTTTACTGTATCGACCCAGAAAAATGAAAAGTTAATTTAACCTCAGTGGGATTTGAACCCAGAATGTAAACAACCGCAACAAATACTGTAAGACTAATGATTCTGAAACTACTCCGCTGTCGCTCGTTGCTTATATAATGAGAAAGTTGCAGTATAATGAGAACGGGAAAGCATTGAAAAAATTAACAATAAAGCTGAAGTAATTCTCTCCAAGTGCAATTAAAAATATGTAATAGCAGTATACACCAAAATCCCATGGTAATTTTGAAAACTTTAAGAGTTAGGAAAGTTTATAGAGAACGGTGAATACATTCATCTGGAAATTGTATTGTTACAGAAGCGTTTGCTATTCGAAATAGTGTAAAGTTTATAAATACTAAAGGCGCGTTATATATTTGAAAACTTGTTATACAAGTGGGTATTGAAAAGTTACTGTCCGTAAGGGTGCCGCGAATGGCCTGGCTGGAGGCCGAAATTTCCGAGTTCTTTTACGAGGCTTAGAAAAACTGAAGGACTGCTGCAATAAGTGTGTGAATCTGAGAGGGAAATATATTGAATAAAATCACAATTAACTGATCTTCCTGTATATTCTTTTACCCAAAGCCAGGAACTTCTCAGCACTTCCTCGTACATTTGTCAATGTTTCCGGTCGTTCTCATTTATTTTTATGTTTTTGTCAAGAAATGAATGCGTTCCAGAATGAATGAGCTCCATACAGTTATCCATGAGAAAATACTGGTTCATTTCTCTTCGCCATTTTCATATTAGTTAGAATCATTGAAAATATCCTTAAAGAATAAATTACATATTAAAAGCATAAAAAGTCTGAACTATGGAACGATATCAAAGACATAATCTATTTTAAATAATATTCTACTATAGTACAAAGGCTGCAAACTAGCAGAGTCGTTACCACGCCAGGCAAAATGTTTAGCGGCATTTTGTCTGTCTGCACGTTCTGGATTCAAATTCTGCCGAGCTCATCTTTGCCTCTCATCCTTTCGGGGGCCGACAAATTAAGTACCAGTTGAACACTGGGTCGATATAGTCGATTATCACTCTCCCCGCCAAATTCCTGGCCTTGTGTCAAAATTTGAAACTAATATTCTGCCACGGTACGACTACATTGGTAAACCTTGAACAAATTTTAAGATATTCTGCTACGATCTTCTTTTCTGAAAACTTTGTACGTGGCTGGACTTGAAGCCTCATTCTCAATCATCGAAGCATTGAAGCTGTCCCACTAACCTGTGGACATACACACCACATGCATGTACTTAAGGGTGTATATTCACAGTACAGTGTGTTAGCTGCAGTACTTCGTCAACTGGGAACGTGAATTCAAGTCTAGCTACATATACTTTATATACATACATTTATACACACAGATGTATAAATGCTATTTATAAAAGCCGAAGAATTTCTTCACAACCTGTTACTCATAGTATTGCTTGACCGTTCGTCGAACAACTGCGATAATACTGAACATAAAATTGTGTAGACACATATGAGATGAGACAACATCATATAATGTAGTCATTAACAGCTCAACAAATAAGCAATTGAATTTGACTGGGTGTTTGATTTAAAAAAATAATAATGGAGTATGCAGGCTGCCAGAGGTGGGGGTTAACATAAATAGTGGAATAAGCAAAAAATAATCAATAATTAAACCGAAAAACTTTGTACTAAAGCGATTAAAACGGACAGAATATATCCAAAAAATAAGAATTGCAAATAATTGAAAGGAATAGTAGGATTGTAAAACTAGTCGAAATTATAGTGAAAGATTAAAATAAGAGTAGAAGCTATAGATGAGAAATATAATAAGTAAAAAAGTATCAAAAAATTATATAATGCTACAAGAAATGAAAAGAAATGATAACAATAAAAGAGAGAAGCGAAGTAAAAGGTTAAAGGGAGAAAAAAGTGGGGAGAGGAAGAAAAAATAAAGCAGAAACGGGGAGAGAAAGAGGTTGATCAAACAGGGAGAAGTAGACAAGAAGGAAAAGAATAATATAGGACATATAAGGATGGAGAAGTAACGAACGACCATTTTCCACTGGATATTCTTCGCGGCAGCTCCATTGCGGTCATTACCGTCAAAGAAGTCAAGGTTATTTTTTTTTAAAAGTGGGAAAGTACATGACAATAATAAGGATACATGAAGAAGTCGAAATGAGCTTTAAACGCGTTATAAAAGTTTTACGATCTAATTATCAATAATTTATTCTTTATTTCACTATTTAAGTTAACCTCCACCTCTGGCAGCTTGCATTCATCGTTGTTTTCTTTTAAATCAGTCGTCCAATCAAATTCAGTTATTCATTCGTTGATCTCTTAATGACTACGTTAATGATATTATGTCATATTATATTTGCCTACACAATTTTATGTTCAGTTTTATGGCAACTGTCCGTCGAACGGTCACGTGAAACTCTACCTTTGGCATTCGAGTAATATTTTTCCACGTTGCTTTGCATTTATATGCTTACTTGTGTGAATACACACACACACACACACACACACACACACACACACACACACACACACACACACACACACACACACACACACACACACACATACACACACACACATGTATATATATGTATTATGCGTGTGTGTGTGTGTGTGTTTATATTTTTCTTAGGCATAGCGCTACTAATAACCTGGAGTTAGATCTTAATATATATACGTTAGTCGAGTACAGAATTTCAAAGCTAAAAGCAACTCCCAGAAATATGTTGAACTAGATGAGATGATCTTATGTATTATATATATATATATATATATATATATATGTATATAGATACGCATATGAATCCCTATAAAAATAACTATCTATACGAATACATGAAATATTGACAGAATATGTATGTTCATACAGATTGTACATATGATTGACCATAAAGAAACCCGAAAGAAAAAAAGGGAATGCCGATAAATAGAAAGTGACAGAAACCAACATCTAGAGGAGTGTGTGTGTGAGAGAGAGATAGAGAGGGAGAGAGAGGGAGAGAGAAAGAGGGAGAGAGAGACAGAGAGAGAGAGAGAGACAGACAGAGAGAGAGAGGGAGAGAGAGAGAGAGAAAAGAAATGAAAGGCTTTTCAAAGAGTTGCCAAATTGGCCGACATAAGTATTCTTGTAAAATTGACAACCAGCAGTCAAGTACGAAGCGAAAGAAAAACTTGAAACATAGATAACAACGTGTATGTATACAGATAGAAAGAAAGCATGTAGATATACACAAATATATGTCTACCTACACATACATATAGATATACATACACGCATATATATATACATATACGCATATACACAGATTTACATGCATGTCTATCTATCTATCTATCTATCTATCTATCTATCTATCTATCTATCTATCTATCTATCTATCTATCTCTATGGACAGACGGTAGACGTGTCGGCTCCGTAAGTTTTGCCTTTTTCATGTTTTAAAAAGTTTGTTTGTAAAGTTTATTTTATATAGAAAGTTGTATAACAACTTATAGACTCTCTGGTGCAAGTTTTTTGCAACGGAAATCTGCCCTGTGTGGCACATTTCCAGGATTTAAAAATTAATTTCGACTTTCTAGCCATTTTTATTTTGAGACGATGGCATCTTGTA
>NC_068989.1:20397641-20403049 GCF_001194135.2 Octopus bimaculoides
GCCCTCTGACCGCTAAACAAAAACAACAACAACAACAACAACAACAGAAGCAACTACCAAATACCCCCAACAGAAAAACTTTACTACCAACACCACCAGCAACACAAAAACAACATCAAAACAAACAACCACCCACGCACAACACCGCCAAAACACATTAAAAATTATCATGTATCACTTGCATTGCACCACAAAATAAAATCCCTCTACCCCAACTCGGTAGGGGGATGTCAAAAATATTTTCATGTCTACTATCTTAATTTTCATTTTGCAAGAAAGTTTCTTGTTAGTTTTGGTTACATATATAAAACACCTATTATTTAAATTCAAAAAATATTTAACAAATGTATTTTTCCATCTGAAGAAATAGTTGGTTTGCGTTTCTATCATATAATACAATTTATATTTGATTTATGTGTTATTATTGGCCATAATGCCTGATGCATCCGCTGAGTCACATATGAATATGTGCACAAGTGTTTTGTCTGTTTGTATGTGTGTGTGTCTGTGTGCGTGTGCATCTGTATAAGTAAAACGAAGAGATACTTGAAAATTTAATCACATGTCATTTTGAAATGAAATGATGTAGTATGTTGAATCAAATGTATACTATAAGGTATCTGAAAATAAAAAAATACATCTAAAAATATATCTAAATTATACTACTGATATAAAACAACACGAAATCACACTGAACAGCAACGAACATGTACATCCGAGAACAAACTACAAGCAACATATTTAGGTTGTTCAGGCATATGATATCGAAACTATGGAGATAGAGAGCTGATGAGAGCTACATTTTCGTATGTTCCGTCTGTTTCGATACTGATATCCAATGCCTCATTCTCATGGACACACACACACACACACACACACACACACACGCACACACACACACAAGGTGCATTCCAGAAATTTGAAGACTCTTTCCGCAGGGCCATTTATTAATTTAATTTCAAAGGAGTACGAAACTCTGAGCTCCTTCAAACTAGGATCTTCTGATTTCAATGCACTTGTAGCTCTCCAGCCATTTCATGAAGGCCCCTTGGAAACTTTCCAAAGTGAAAGTGTCTAGGATCATTGTCACAGCCTGTTTCATTTTCTCAAAATCTTAAAAACGACTGCACCCGAGGTTCTCCCTGGGATTGGGGAACAACCCAAAGTCACGGGGAGCAACACCTGGACTGTAAGGAGAGTAAGAGATAGTTTTGATGTATATCACTGTCAAGTATTTGGTTACCAGGATAGAATTGTGGATTGGCACATTGTTCTGATGCAGGTGTCACCAATCCGAGTGGAAGAGCTCTGGCCTTTTGTCACAAAATCTCTTCATGAACTGCCTCAAAACCTCCACAAAATACTCTGTCGACCGTCTGGTCAGAAGGAATCCACTAGACATAGATGATACCCTTGCAGTCGAAAAAAAGTGATTATCAAGACCTTCTCGGTGGACTTGCTTTCCTGACATTCTTGAATCTGGGGGGAGCCACGATACTTCCATTGGGTACTTTGTCCCTTGGTGTCTGGATCATAACTGCCACTAAGAGACTCATGTCTTCTTAGATTGAAGGAAATGAGCTTAAATTTCTATCACCAAAAAAGTATCTTTCCTTCTGTTCGTCACTGAGTACCCTGGGAACAAATTTTGCACAAATTTGCACAAATTTTGCGCATACTCAGATCTTCATGTATAATTTTGTGTACATTTGGCACCAACTCCAAACTGTATGCTTATTGTTTTTTATAAATATACAATAGTATTCATCCCAAAAATTGCGAATTTTCTCAATTTGCCCAGATGTTCTGTCGTCCCTCTCCCCCTGCACTTCTTATCGTCTCTCACTTGCTCTCTAACGTCCTTGAACCTCTTGTGCCAGCAAAAAACTTTCAACTCACACAAGTTAATCTATGAGCAGTCTCGATAATTTCATAAATTTCTGTAGCGCTGTAGCGTTTTTGTTCCATTTAACACAAACGTTTATTGCATAATGAGTTTCCAAATTGTCAACACATCCACACTATGTTCTACAAACTAGTCATCTGTGATACAGCTGTCTCCTCCAATCTGAAAGAAAAATATTGGCAGACCAGTTTATTAGATATATAAAATTACAATAACCTACTTCACCTAACAAAATATCTCAAACCATCTGGAATGCACCTCTTACACACTCACCCGCACACACACACATATGTATACACACACACACACACACACACACACACACACACACACACACATATATATATATATATATACACACACACACTCACATACACATACATGCACAAACACATGCACACACACATGCGCGCGCGGACGCACACACAGGCACACACACAAACACACACACACACAGACACAACCACCCAGTCACCCACACATGCACACACACACACACACACACACACACACATTGAATTACTGTATTTCACGGCGTCGAAGACGATACTTTTTCCTAAAATAAGTCTTGGAAATCTACCATACGTCCTGAAAGGTGCATTTTTCATAGGCATATCCTAACTCCAGAGGAAAATTACCTATGCTAGACAGTAACCTGAACCCCTGTATATGACTGCTCAGTGAAGTGTATAAATTATACTTTGTTAAAGTAGTAAATAAACAAACGAATCATAACTATTCTTTAAATATACGCAATAATAAATATTCATTTCCGTATGGGTAGTGTAAGTTAGACGAGACAACTGACGAGAGATATTTTACATGTGTATCTATATTTCCGGTATGGTCACTCTCTTCTAACAACTTGATTTTAAGGGAACATTATTAAGTGTCGAAAGAAGTAAAACTGCAATATGTTAAGAGGATTTACAAGCAAATATTAATGACAACACTCTCGTAATCACTTACTCTCTGTGAGCAACATAAGCTTCCTCCTTGATCTCTGAAAGTCATGGTTTTAGCCAGTTCAAACCTGCGCCTACTGATGTTAGGAGTGATCCGCAATTTTAGATTTTACTTAAAATGTTTAGCACAACCGTTATTATGGCAACCTCAAGCAGAAAATAATCTTACGCAATTGGCTCCAGCCTACAAGTGATTGAATATGTTAAACAGCATGGCAATAGGGCTGCAGAGAGGTATTTTGGAGCACCGCCAACTGAGAAAATGATCCGCTACTGGAAGAATCAAGAAGACCTGTTGAAGCCTGCATCAAGACTTAAACATAACCTGCATCAGACTGCAGCCAAGTGGCCAGAACTGGAGCAAGAGATGGAGTGGATAGCTGCGGAGAGAAATTCGGGTCTTGCAGTATTAATACAAATGATTATTAATGAATCAAAAATGAGGGCAGTAGCACGAGGTCTGGATGATTTTCGTGGCATATCAAGCTGGTGCTACAAATTTATGAAGAGGCAATGAGAATGAAAACAAGAATAACACAAAAAATGCCTGAAGATTATGATAACAAAATAATCGAATTTCACAGTTTCATAATCAGAGTGAGAAAAGAGACTGACTACGAACTGGATCATATTGGAAACATGGATGAGGTGTCACTAACGTTTGATGTGATATTAAATACAACAGTGGATATTAAAGGGTCCTAAACCGTAAGTGTAAAGACCTCTGGACATGAGAAAACCCATTATACTGCGGTACTATCGTGTTGCGGTGATGGAACAAAACTTTCACCACTGCTTATTTTCAAGGGGAAAAGGGGTAGATTAATGAAAAAGGAGTGAAGTTATGGCTAGATAAGGTGTGGTCAAGGAGTTCCGGTGGCCTCCTTAAAAAACATCCTTCCTGTGCGGGACCAGTTTCGTGCCCACAAAACAAAGGCAGTGATCCCAGGTGGTTTAACAATCCAATTACAACCACTGGACGTATCAATCAACAAGCCTTTTAAGGCATTTCTGAAAGAAGTGTGGAATCAGTAGATGAGAGCCAAGGACAATGACTTAACACCGACCGGTGGTTTAAAAAGGCTAAGAATTGCTTAGGTGTGTGAGAGTGGGTTAGGGTTAGGGTTAGGGTTAGGGTTAGGGTTAGGGTTAGGGTTAGGTGTGTGAGAGTGGGTCCAGAAATCATGGAACGTTGTGAAAATTGAATTAGAAGTAAAAGCTTTTAAAAATGTGACATCAGTAATACTCTTTTTTTTTTACTTGTTTCAGCCATTTGACTGTGGCTCTGCAGGAGCACCGCCTTTAGTCGAGCAAATCGACCCCAAGACTTATTCTTTGTAAGCCTAGAACTTATTCAATCGGTCTCTTTTTGCCGAACCGCTAAGTTACGGGGACGTAAACACACCAGCATCGGTTGTCAAGCGATGGTGGGGGGACAAACACAGACACACAAACACACATACATAAATATATATATATATACATATATACGACGGGCTTCTTTCAGTTTCCGTCTACCAAATCCACTCACAAGGATTTGGTCGGCCCGAGGCTATAGTAGAAGACATTTGCCCAAGGTGCCACGCACTGGGACTGAACCCGGAACCATGTGGTTGGTAAGCAAGCTACTTACCACACAGCCACTCCTGCGCCTATAATGCATTAGATGGCACAGAAAATGACATTCTGTTTGAAGATAGTGACACTTCGGACAGTATCGACGACCCTGATGATTTTTCTGGTTTTGGGGCTATGGATGACTGCAGTCAGTTTTCAGGAGTGAAATATTTCCCTTATATTCGTAGGTTTAATAATTACATACTTTTCAATCTTTTTCCATTGTAACTTAATTGTAACGCTTGTTTTGCTATGTCCATGTGAAATTTTTACAAATGGTAATAACGTGAAATATTTTCAGGATTTGAAGATTAAAATATGTTTTCTTATTTGTAATATTTTAACTGTGCAGATTTTAATCTCTGTTCTGTTTTTATCTTGTGCTATTTGGGATGTTATGTTTGCGTGCTACTTCTATAAATGGTAGCAACAAGCTAAATCAGGATTTTATGATTGAAATATTTTTTATTGTGTAGATTTTACTGTAATCTTTATTTTATTTATATTTTGTTCTATTGGGATGTCATGCTCCTGTGGTAATTTTACAAAGTGTAACTGTGGAATAAAATATTATTCCGTATTTCTCGTAATAATTTTCCTATTGTAGAGTTTAGTTTTTCCTCTGACTAGGACAAAAAATACCGTATATGTTTACATCCAATACTAACAACATCATAAAATACTGCACCAGCTGTAGCCCCGTCCAATTGCATTAACTTAGCGATCAGTCAATCAATCAATCAATCAATCAATCAATCTATCTATCTATCTATCTATCTATCTATCTATCTATCTATCTGTCTGTCCGCCTGTCTGTCTGTCCGTCTGTCCGTCTGTCCGTCTGTCCGTCCGTCCGTCCGTCTGTCCGTCTGTCTGTCTGTCTGTCTGTCTGTCTGTCTGTCTGTCTGTCTGTCTGTCTG
>NC_068989.1:20403683-20404679 GCF_001194135.2 Octopus bimaculoides
ATATATATATATATATAATAATATAAAGAAACCCAAAGAGTAAGATAATTCGAGAGACAGTTCTAATAATTCTGATGCGACTCTGTATTCTTCCTATTACTCTTTTGTTTTTCTCTCTTTCTCTTCCTTTTCTTTCTCTAATTCTTTCTACCACTATTCTATCCTTTTACTCTATCCTTTTACTCTTTCTTTTCTCTCTTCCTTTCTCTTATTCTTTTACCTCCTCTTCTCCCACCATTCTATCCTCTTACTCTTTCGTTTTCTCCCTTCTTTTCTGCTATTCTTTTAGTTCATCTTTTCCCACTATTCTATCCTTTTACTTCTTCCTTTTCACTCTTCCTTTCTCTTATTCTTTTACCTCCCCTTCTCCCTCTATTTTTCCCTCTTATCCTATCTCCAAATCTTTTCCTCTCCCCTTCACAGTTCTCTGTCTGTCACTCTTTCTCCCTCACTCGTCATCCTTTGCTCACATGGCTCCCACGTGACCATCGGCCATTTTTCTTTCTTCTCCTAACTTGTGTTTCATTCTTTCTTCCTGTTGCAGCTGTACAAGGAAGACGTATTCTTGTCGGTCTCCTGTCCAAGCTTGTTTCTTTGTGTTCGCCACCACAACCTCCTTTAGGCTTAGCAGCCCTTCCTGTTTGTTTTCACTGTCCTGTTTTGTCACTAATTTTGACCCTCCACAAAATCCCAAATTTAATTTAATTTGCGAGAGCAACTGTTTTATCGACGGCGTATCTTATCGCGAATTGCTCGAAATATAGATTAGAAAAACAGCCTGATGAAGGGCCGTTCTTTGTGTTGATTATCTTGTTTTCTTTCGTTGTTCGCAAATAAAACTCATATTCGATGTCCTCATAATTCTTATTTTTGTTGTTTACGTTTTGTGACGTCCTGTGCCCACATATGCAAATGTTTATACGTATACATGTAAGTATGTACCAACACGTATGTATATATACATATATATATACTGTGTGCGTTTATGTATATATA
>NC_068989.1:20405492-20407452 GCF_001194135.2 Octopus bimaculoides
TCTCTCTCTCTCTCTCTCTCTTTATATATATATATATATATATATATATATATATATGTTTACATAAAACTTGGTGTCCTTTTACGATGTGTCAATCAAATGTGATCCAGTCACTTATGACGTGAATTAGGACGGCATAACCTATATTGAATTTGGCTCCAAGTTTAGCACTTCCGTTTGTGAGCTTAGTTTTCCTGTTTCCAAATATTATAATTATCAATAATTTCTACCTTCTCACCTCTTCTATTTTTGTCGCAACATTATTTCTGGAATTTTTATTTACAGACTTAAGCACATTAAACACCAAGAATCAAAACTGCAAGATGATGAGCGTATCCATTCTTAGCGCGCTTCGGCAGATTTGATCATGTATATCCTAATCGTTGTTCAATATCGCTTTCAGAAAAAAACTTCTCTATTCAGACGGTGTGTTTTGCAAGCATGCCTGAGCAAATAATTTGTGTTCTGAATTTTCTAAACAAGAACCGTATTTGAAATTTCCAAGTGTAGCTGTAACAGAGGAGTCACAGTGAGATCGAAACACGGGTGTATCAAAGTGCCCTGCGTTGCTGCATCAAGTGTGCTGTCAACACATCAGCTGAAAGAAGGTGTTCTCCAAAATATAAATACACCACCGATTTGCATATTCAAGTTGAAATCAGTCGGAAAGTGTTGATAAATGTATATCATTGTTTTAATTCTCGCTGATTTGTGTACTTATGACTATTTGTGAACCAAATTATTATTTTGGGAATATATAACTATTATATGGTTTCCCAAAGTTACAGAATTCATATACTTAAAACTGTAATATATGTTAAATACAACCATATGTTCATAACTTTGCATATATTTTCTCGGTTTACTGAGTACGTATTAACAGTTAAATCAACTCAGCTTGGCTTTTGTTAATAGAGAATAGGCAGAAATCTTTTGAAAATGTTCAAAACAACTTCGAAGTTGATACAATACCGTTTTGAAATATCAGGCTGTGTACAATACTTTGTACATGAATATCTTCATAAATTTCGATATGTTAAGCTTTGTCATAGTATCATAGTACCCCATTTGTCACTTTGCTTCGATTATGTTCTCTTGAATGCACATCTATCTATCTATCTATCTATCTATCTATCTATCTATCTATCTATCTATCTATCTATCTATCTATCTATCTATCATGCATATATAAGTATGCATATATGTATATAAGGAATATATATAATGCATATGTACTTATATAATGAATATAGACAAACATAGACGTAATGCGCATATATGAATAGATCTATGTATAAATACATATATAGAAGAACCACAGAAGTGGGGTTCAATACACATAACATCTATTTCGGTAGCATTTTATTGATGCATTCTTAGATTACGTCATCACAAAACTCCGCCATCATCAAGTACATTTTAAACACATAAACTAGTAAGATAGGAACAGAAGGTGACAAGTTAACCAACCGCCCTGGTGAAACAAGTGTTATTTTGAGAAAGTACAATAGAAATTATAGAATAAATGAGGTAAATACACGGAAGGCAACTAGATTAAATCCATCCTATGTTTCAAGTTGTTATCTTAATTAGTTTATAGTTTTGACCGTTCAGTAGGAATCATGGTCGTATAAAAGAAAAAAAGCAACAACAAAACAAAGAGTATAGGCAAAAGCTTGGTTCAGATAAAACGTCAAACCAAGGAACAGACGCGTACATATAAGACATATTCATTAGATTATAATATTTTAATATAGGAATTAGCACTGTACATACGCTTACACATCTTCCATCTAGTTTGTATATATACATATATGAGAACTTCAAGACATACTCACATTCGCATGCACACGCACTCACGTTCATATATAGCCGTACAGTCATATATACAGATATATAGATATACCTACGCATGTGTGTGCGCGCATATATACATACATACGTATATATATATATATAT
>NC_068989.1:20409022-20417219 GCF_001194135.2 Octopus bimaculoides
TGTGTGTGTGTGTGTGTGTGTGTGTGTGTGTGTGTGTGTGTGTGTGTGTGTGTGTGTGTGTGTGTGTGTGTGTGTATGTATGTGTGTGCTAGTGTTCCAGTCTAGCTTTCTATTCAGGCTAGTTTGTCTTCCATTATGTGTGCAGCTTCCGTAATTTGTCTAAGCGTTGCGTCTGTACTGTGTGTGGACAAGATTTTGACTTCTACATAATTTCTACACTGCGTGGTACTGCATTAGGGCATATCGACTACATGGTACTGCATCAGGGCATAGCCACTGCCTAATACTGCATCAGAGCATTCATCATTATTATTATTATTGTTCAGTAGTTTTATTTTTATAACGTGCTTTCACTTCACTACCGAGCGCAGCTCTGTGCACCTTGGGTATGTGCTGTGGTTTGCTGTGGTGCTCTTACGGTTACTGTATTGAAAGTGTTTTGCGTAGGATGTGTGCAGTGCCCAGTAGTGCAATTTTCTGTATGTTATATATATTTGTAAGTCCTGGTGTTTTTGTTATGTATTTGTCTGAATATTATTTTTATTATATCTAAGGCACCTACTATGATAGGAATTGTTTCTGTTTTTAGATTCCACATTCGAGTTACCTCTATTTCCAGGTCTTTGTATTTTGAAAGTTTTTCCATTTTTTTTTGAGAAACGTTGTCATCTGCTGGTATTGATACATCAATTAGAAAGCATTATTATTATTATTATTATTATTATTATTATTATTATTATTATTATTTATATTTTAGAAGGACTGACGTAACTCTTCACAAAGTTAAACAGACACGACGAAGAGGGCGATGCGATTGCAATATTGGTTGAACGATATTTCAACAGCAACCATGTCGTTGTCGAGTTCAAAATAAAAAGTGATAAAAAATCAAAGTTATAGAAATTCAAATCTAAAGTATGGAGGAGAGCAACTAACATCCACACGTTGATGGAATACATCATCAGTCTTTAAGTTTCAATTTTACAACAAGCAAAAGGAAAAAGACAGAAAAAAAGACGCAAAGAAGAGGAAAGAAGAAAGAAAATGAAAAAAGAAAGATATTTAATTAAACAGTTTTGTATAAATTTGATGGCATTCTCCTGTCATTTTATTCATTCCTCCAGGGCGTGGTGTTAATAACCTGCAAACATATTTCTCCTCATATATGTTATGAATTGAAAGTGAAGCAGATTCAGAATATTTTCTGAGAATATGCACTTTCAAGTATTTTTCAAATTTGCAGCCGTTTGAAAAAGACTTGAAGGTGCATATTCTCAGAAAATATACAGTTTTCTGGAATAGAACTCTATCCGCCATATCTTCTTCAAGAACTCCTCCATTCCTTCGGTCTTAGGTAGCTCCTTTACTTCTATATTGCTTTTTCCAATTTCTCTGTAAAATGATTTTCGTATCTCTCTTGAATACCTTGTTTTGTCGATAAAATTTGACTCTTTTGTCATACCTTCTGAGCCGTTGAGCTTTCAGTTGTATTCCTTGTTTCACTAGTTCTTTGGTTGCAGGGCGGTTTATAAAATCTTTAATTTTATATTTTTGCTTGATTTTTCTAGATTGTTTCATCCTAGCTTTTACTTTTCTAGCAAGTTCATCAAGAACTGATACATCCCGCAAAAATTCGATCTCTTTTTGTATTGCTACTTTCCACTTAGGAGGTCAAATGACATGGTTGGCCCTTTTCTGTGTCGCTCTGATACCTAATTGAGCAGTAACAACTTTAATAGTGGAATAGATGAGGTTATTTAGGTTGTTAGGTCATTTCCATTATTTCTTAAGAGCTGTCTAAGAGCAATATTATATATCATGATTATGTTATTTTTCATGCTGTTTGAGAGCTTTAGTAGCGGTTCTCTATTGATCATGTCAGTAAACTCAGTTTTGTTGAATTCTCTCATAATATCTTCTTCTGCTTCTATGATCTTCTCTTTATTATTCATCTCAAATTCTGTGTCATATCTATTCTGGTGTTCTTGAGGTAGGTCTACTTTATCCTCTTTTTCTGCATATCCGTTCTTCGCTATTCTTTCTTTAGCTTCCTCGTTGGGATGTACTGCTCGTACACTGGGTTTTGTGCATCTGTTACCTATTTCATTTTCATTATTGCTGTATTCATTTGGTTTACCATGGGATATTTGTGTCCTGATTTGGTTAATTTCAGCGTCAGTTAACCTTTTATTCTTAATGATGTATCTACGTACACTACTTAATTTATTTGCGTACTTCGTTGTACAATGAGGTTATTATTTGGATTTGGTTGGGCTGTATAGAAAACTTTCAACACATCTCTATAATCCTCTCTAGTCCATTTTATGCATTTTGCTTTGAATTGTCCTTTTGGTGGTATCACTACAGGTCTAGGGTTAGGGTTATCATGGTTCTGGTTACCTGGTAGTTCATGCTTTTGAGAGTTTGTTCCGACAGCAGACTTTTCGACCCAGTCTGGTTCCCCGCTTGGTAATGCGGCCCTTGTCCCGGGTGATGACCAATCCGGCATGACTTTTGGCTTGTCATTAGAGTATTGACAGTGACAATAGGAGACAGGTCTGTTTGTTCAAGGTTGACTTTTTGACATGACACTGTTTCCTTGTTCTTCGTATGGATACATGCATCGTATCGTAGGCTGATAGATCGAAAATTGCCTCTATTTTTTGGTAGCCATGTTTCCGGGCGTAACTCTTTAGTTATGTTTTAAGCCGAGTGACTCATTTGCTCCTTTTAATATTCGTTTGTGGGAAGCCACTTTGTTTTTGTTTGATACGACGTCGCTCGTATTAGCATACGCACGTGGGTGCATGGACAGTTGCATGTATAAGTAGTTATTCAATTAACGTATTTATTGTGTAATCAGTGTGCTTTTTTCTGGGTTGCTGGTGCTGGTTTCGAGGTTTTGCGTATGTCAAATTGAGATATCTTAAGAAAGAAACTACACTGAATGTCGATTTTTAGTTCCTTTGTTTTAACAGGACTCTTCCCATAGCTGTATCACGAAGTTTTCCTTCCATTGCACCGATGTTACTGGATTAAATTTGTTTTGTGGAGAGAGTTTTTTAGAGTATGTCCATGTTGTTATTTAACCCGGAGCTCTTCTTCTTCTTCTTCTTCTTCTTCTTCTTCTTCTTCTTCTTCTTCTTCTTCTTCTTCTTCTTCTTCTCCTTCTCCTCCCCTCCTCCCTCTTCTTCTCCTCCTCTTCCTTCTTCTTCTTCTTCTTCTTCTTCTTCTTCTTCTTCTTCTTCTTCTTCTATATTTTTAATCTGCATGTTTGTTACAATTACTTGCCGAGACACACCCAGCGTCCTATGGTGAATGAAGAATAAAAGATGTTACAGAATGACTGAAAGCTTGGGGAAGGGAAGTGGCAGGGGCAATAGCATAATATCTTCATGTAATACGTCAAAGACATTTAACATGATGGGGTTTTTCTGAGAATTTTTGCAGTACTTATCAGCACAATCTTTTGGATTTCCCTGAGGCATGGTTCTCCTGGGATGTTGTCTACATGTTTCTGACATCCCTTTTTAACATACCTAGGGTACTGCCTTTAGATTAGTCAGCGTGTATACCCCGACTAGGATGGAGTGGTCAGAATTGCCTAGAGCTGGAGGTTTTTTTTTCGAGACATCCCTCTGTAACGCCATCTTGGATGCACGTTTGGATTTCAATTGTGTGAAGACAGTTAACAGATGCTATTAAATACTAATTTAAATGTCAGGGACTAAAATCTCAAGAATCTTAAAAATTCTTGCTGAATACAGGCTAACACACACTGATGTATCTCAAGACCTGAATCCTTCAGTCTCTTAGCCTGCAGTTGGGACGATATGCTGATCGCACCAGTTACTGTAGCAGCAATTTTTATCTTTGTTTTCTACAATCTTCATCAATCTGACTTGGATGTGCTTTTTCACAACTGTTTTTATCCACCCTACTATGATACAGTTTCGAAACGACTTCAAGCCTTTTCCAGCCTGAGCCGATCTTTTCTTTACTTACTCCAACTTTGCTTAATATCACGAATATTTAGCTGAACAAGCCATAATAACGACTCTGTCATTACTTTAGAGAAAAAACATTTTGCTCATTTTTCTGCTTTTATGATTATATTTTCATTTTTATCGAAAAATATTCATCCTTATCAATATCGTCTGTCATTTCGGATATTGCTTTATTTCACATTGTTCTTTTTGCTTTTTCAGAAGTTTCAGTATTTTGCATTTATTCTTTATTACATATCATGCTTTTAAAAGGTTACAATAACCTAATGTATTTCGGAAAATTTTTCTCTTCAGCTTCTTTATTTCTTTTCTGGTGAAGGAGATTCCAGCTTACGGTGATTTTCATAAATTGCGCTTGTGTTTAAAAGTAAGTGGGTCAACATATATTCCACCATCTCTTGTGTGTGAATATATCATATTCAATGTTATGCAAGTAGCAGCTGCACTGTGATAGATGGCTGACAAATTTTCTTTGTTAACATTGACGTTGATATATTAATATTTTGTACGAAACGGAATAGTGGCCATATTCGTATACCGCTTTGAAGGGTTTCGTCGAAAAAATCGACCCCATCCGACACCAAGTAATTATTTTTGTTTAAGTTTTTTACTTATTCTACTGGTCTCTTAGGTCAAACCGATAAGTTGCGGGATGTAAACAGTGGTTATCAAGTGATGGGAGAACAAACACAAAGACACATACATGCGCATATGCACACACACATACACACACAAATATATATGTATGTATGTATGTATGTATATATGTATGTATGTATGTATGTATGTATATATGTATGTATGTTATGTATGTTTGCATGCATGTATACGGCAAATTTCCACAGATTTCTCACCAATCAGATTCACTAACATGACACTTGTCCGAAGTGCCATGCAGTCGATCTGAACCCGAAACCATTTGGTTGCAATGGATGCTTCTTAACCACGCACATATCACTTTGAATCATTAATTTCCTTTGCAGTGCGATGGGGTGGCAGAAACGTTAGCACGTCGGGCGAAATGCTTCGCGGTATTCCGTCTGCCGTTACGTTCTGAGTTCAAATTCCGCCGAGGTTGACTTTGCCTTTCATCCTTTCAGGGTCGATAAATTAAGTACCTGTTATGCACTGGGGTCGATGTAATCGACTTAATCTCCTTGTCTGTCCTTGTTTGTCCCCTCTATATTTAGCCCCTTGTGGGTAATAAAGAAATAAGAAATATTAGACCACTCTAGTTGAGAGTAGTACACTTCGGTATTTGTTCCATCTCTGTGTTTTGAGTTCAAATTCCGCAAACGTCAAGTTTTCCTTTTACTCTTCTCATGCCGTTGAAATAAATTAGTTGGGTCGGAATAAAAAACTAACTTCTCTCCTTAAATCTGCGGCTCTTTTTGGTTAGTTAGTAACGATTACTAATTACCTGTTTGTAATAACTTGAAAAAAAAGTAATATAAGATAAAGGAATCAATTAATTTATAATTTTTTTATTAAACAATTCGCTAATATACTCTTTCAACCTGAGATTAGTTCGAAGTGCTTCATAATATTATGTTTCTTGTTTATCTATACTTACATAATTTGTATTAGTTCTTACTGAGTGTATGAATCTTATTATCACTGCAAACGCAAAAGAACTGCACCTACTATTTAGTTTTCCTATGGTGCTTCTATTGTTATCTCACGCAATTTTGCCTTTCATACATTTTTCAGTATTTAACCTATTCTATTCTAATAATTCCTCAGCGTTTCTCAGTTCACTGTTCGTCTAAGTCCCTTTCCCTTCCCCTCTCTCACTCACTCTCTCTCTCTCTCTCTTTGGCTAATTGTATGTTGTTGACAATCAGCAGTTTTCTATTATTTGAAGTTAGTCGCAGCACTCTTTTCTACAATAGCTCGTACGCTGAATCAGTTGAGTCTTTTGCACTGCATAACTTGAGATTATTCCATACAGAGTTGGTATTGTTACCAACACTACTACTACTACTACTACTACTACTACTACTACTACTACTACTACTACTACTACTACTGGATGACAGAAGAGGTGGAGAAGGAGAAGGCGAAAGGGAGGAATAGAAGAAAGAGTCTATGAAGATGACTTGTTCCTGCTTGTTGAACCCCACTTTGGCTAACCTCTCATCTCTCTCTGCAACAATTCAACCAAATTAAAAAGTACATGTGATGTTGATCAAGTGTTGACTGTATATACCATAATTACACCAATGCTTTTGACAAAGTTGAAGGTGAATTGACGTTCACAAATTGCAAAGCGTTGGCATAATATAAGTTTAGAAGTTGCTATTTGATTTTCTGGAACACTGAAGTGTAAGCTCAGCGACAAAAGTATCCCTATCTGAAAAGTCTGTAGTAATAAGGAGAGTATCATAAGGCACCGATCTGAAGTCCATTTTCTTTTTCTTATCTTGTTGTTATATATAGGCAAACATCCTGTCTACAATACTGCAAAATAATACATCAAATCATGACAAATCAATATGTGTCCGCCAATTTAGATATCATATACAGTTCAGTGCTACCAGTTCCCGTATTTTCCCGTACGCAATGGGACGACTGGGTGCATCTGTTTGGGTGCTTGTAATTTGGCACGGCTGACCTAGACTTTGAACCTATTTTGGCAGTACATTTTGGCGCTGGAGTCAAACACGCATGCACGCAAGCACGCACTCGCGCGCACAAACAAATATGCACATACGGATTGAAAGAGAGATAATGAGAGAGGAAGACACATTACAATTTGTTAATTGAACACGATTGATATAAACACTTCCTCTCTCCTCATACACGTAAGTGAAATATACTCATACACATAAACAGAGAGAGAAGGAGAGGGAGGGAGAGAACGAGAGAGACATTGAAGCGTCAAATACGCCAGCGTCGAATCAGGACAGACTTAAAATTCCCAATGAAACCTTCAGATAAGTTGCCTTAGAATATAATCGGTTGCCTTCAATGACACGTTAATCATTTACTTATTGTCATTTACACCAATTTAAAACTCATACGTTTAAATGAGTGTTATACGTCCAGTTTATATTTTTCTCTACTTATTCGCCCCTCACCTTACAAGCAAGAAACTTACAAACACTTTATGCAACACGGAATTTGTTACAGAAAAAAATGGGCCTTCCTATCCAAATTTGTGAAATTAAATTCTACTTATTTTGTACATTTATAAAGTTCAATTTGTAACTTGATTTATTTCAAGTGATATAGTGGACATACCAGAAAGTATAATCTAATTATTTATAGATTTCTGTGGTAATCGAATATAACATCAAACAGACATGCTGGTGTAAATAACCCAGACAAATCCTGCTGTCTATGGATAGTAGACAGCTATACAATAGCGATGAACATAGCGAGAAAAACAACGATCGAACTTGCCTACAAGTATTTATTGTAATGTATTTATTGTAATGTAGGAGACTAATGTTTGGACATCAAATATTTGCTGTGCTTAATGCAATGCAATGCTAACAGCTTGTTGAGTGTTAAAAGAAAACCTCGTCCCCACGATTCGGTATGAGATCACGAAACATTGTGATGACTTTAATTACAACAACGTTAGCAATATTAGTAGCAAAAAATAATCTTTATATCTAACTTAATGAGGATGTCTTTAAAACACTGTATATTGCATTATATTAGCCTTGAGAAAATTCCTCATATAGGTACTTGGTGTATAAAAGCATACACATAAATCGTAGCAGATGAGAAACGTCTGTTATGGATGTCGATGATTCTAGTCTGCTATGATCTCTGTGCTTTTATGCACCAAGCGCCTATGTGAGAAATTTTCTCAAGGCTAATAACGCAGTATTTGGTGTTCTAAAAAGACTATAATGACTTTTATATTTCTATGATAAAGGTGGCTGATTTTTGTAAATGAGATAAATTACAATCAACTCCCCTATTGCCAGCCAGACATAGAACCAGCGACACATGACGTAGTGAGCCAACTGATATTTCCATCAACAACGATAACAAACAACAGCTCGTCTAATGATCCAGTTTGTGATATTCTATATATGTATACATATGGCGGTGACCCAGCATGGCCACAGCTCATGAGCTGAAACTAGATAAAACGAAAAAAAATACATATATGCTATATATATATATATATATATATATATATATATATATAGAGAGAGAGAGAGAGAGAGAGA
>NC_068989.1:20417229-20419667 GCF_001194135.2 Octopus bimaculoides
TATATATATATATATATATATATATATATATAGAGAGAGAGAGAGAGAGAGAGAGAGAGAGATTAGATGAAATGTCGCATTTTTAATTGTTATTTCAGTCATTTAAAAACTCAATTATGTATACCTTGCATTTAATCTTGACTCTTTTTCTTTCCCAACAATATTGGTATACAAATTCGTACCCACAGACCTTATTAAAAAGGATACCAACCGTCCTCTGCCGCAGAAGCTCTACGGAATATCAAGCGGGCCTTTAGTAATGGTTTTCTTAACATCAAAACTATTCAGAGATGGTTCCAAAGCTCTCGTTCAGGAGATGATAGCCTTGAAAATAAACCAAGGGGCAGGCCAAAATCAGTTATTCGGCACGGTGGTTTAAGTGCTTTGGTTGAACAAAATCCGAGAACAAAGGTTTGAAAACTTTCATTAGAACTGCAAACATATCGCACAACTGTTTTTGGACACCTGTAAAAAATTGGAAAAGTCAAGAAAACGGATAGGTTTGTTCCACACACAAAAAAACAAAACAAAAAGAAACAGACGCCTCGAAGTGTGCTCCTCATTGCTTTCTCGGCTGGAAAAGACCATTTTTGCATCAGATCATTACTTGTGATGAGAAATGGATACTCTTTGACAACAGTAGAACTGAACAGTGATTAGATGCAGGAGAGTCATCTAAACACTACCCAAAACCACTATTTCACCCTAAAAAGTCAGTGATCACTGTATGGTGGTCTACGAAGGGAGTTATTCATTATTCATTTGTGAAACAAGGAAAAACGATAACAGCAACATCGTATTGCCAGGAAATTGATTGTATGCATGAGAATTTGAAAAAGAAGCAACCCCGACTAGGGAATAAAGATGGACCAATTTTGGTCGACTGCGATGCACGTCCTCACACTCCTCAAGCTACGGTCCAAAAGTTACAAAGCCTGAATTATGAGATTCTGCAACATCCTCCTTGTTCCCCTAATATCTCTCCTACTGATCACCACTTATTCAAGCATTTTGAACTTTTCATAAGCAATAAAACATTCTTAAATAGAGAAGAGGTAATTGAAGCATTCGGACAGTTTATCACAGCAAAAGATGAATGTTTTTTAGGAATGGAATATATGACATAGAGAAACGTTGGGTAAACGTCACAAATGAACATGGATCATACTTTGACTAAATAAATCAGTTCTCTAACACTTCTGAAACATTTTATTGTTACCTTTCAAATACGACATTTCATGTGAAACAACTTAATATATATATAGTATGCTGTGATGTACAGCATTTGTTTGCTTGTCAGAGTAAATAACCACCTATCGGAATCGTTTAGATTCATGCATTTGTTTCGTCAATGGAATCTTCTGTCTCTCCGTTTGTACGTACTGACCTCTAGATCCATTGCTTCAGAAGCTAGAAGTTTTCCGCAAGAGCTAATTTGCGTGAGATCTGTGTTTGGCTATGTGGATGATGTTACCGTAATATGGGTAATATCAGGCACCGAATACATCGAGGTGATCGGCGTAACTCTAAAGGAAAACGAGGTGTCGACCAGAGCAAAAATTAACCAGGAAAATGCAGGCAGGCCCATGCCATCCAGTGGCATGATGAGACGCTGGACGGAAAGGCCAGTTAAGTTGTTTGTACCATATCTTCAGATGGACAAGAACTGAGACAGAGTGACGAGCAGAGTAGCTAGTCTCACCCACAAATGTATTAAGAAGGTTTATTATTATTTATTAATTGTTTGCATTTCGGAAAATGATGAAATATAAAAATAAGAACTAAATGAAATTTTGCATTGAATTCTCATAGCCAATGAATATCATTTTGTAAACACATCCGGGCAGTTATAAATTCTTACTCCATTTGCATCTTACGAGTAGCTTTTTTTATAACAGCGAGGCTGTTAATTTAAGACAAAAACAAAATAAACTAATTAGTAAACAAGAATGTAAAAACGAACTTCTTGAGATAAGATTGAAACTAGAAAGGGTGTAGCATTAACTTCTCAAACATTTATAAAAGAGCTACACTCTCGGGAACGGCTTGAGGAAGAAAACCTCCGGTAGAGAATAATTAGGCGACACACCTTTCAGCACAGTATCTTATAAATATGTCGGCAAAGTCAGAGATATGTGGTTAGGAAGTTTCCTACGCAAACAATGTATGGATGATTAATAGCCTATAGTAACTGAGTCTGTTGTAGCCTTATATATGTATATATATATATATAATACAAATAATATGTGAGTATATGCATATATACGTACATGTATGTACATACCAACATTTACATGTATATAAATGCATATATATAAACAGGAATTACACCACAGTTATTTTGTGATCTTTGCTACCCTGGTTTCTATTAACCCATTTATTCTATCCGAATTATTATTAATTAGGATAAAATAAATACATATAATTATATATATATA
>NC_068989.1:20420174-20421826 GCF_001194135.2 Octopus bimaculoides
ATATATATATATATATATATATATATATATACATATATATGTATATACATATATAATCAGAATATTCATGGTTCTTCTCCATCAGAGCCGACCAAGAAGTGGAATTCTAGTTCAGGAGTTCCAGCGTTTTGCGAAGTATTGAGTCACTTCTTGACCGTTATTGTTTCCAGTTCTATTCTGACCTGCATCAGTAGCACTTGTTAGGGTCCTTTTATGGATTAATTAGTACGGTAGGGAAGGAATTTCAAGCGAAAACCCTTACTGTGTTATGAATGCTTTGGTAAAGGAATAGACTTGGGGAGTCAGCCTCGATAGCAAATGAAGGATCAGAGACCCTCAGGCTGTCCGGCGCCCTCTTTGATACTCTTTCGGCAACTTCAGGGTAAGTGTATCTCTCAAGCCCTGCAAGACAATTCACTTAAGAAAAAGCTAATGTAAATCCTACAACTTACTGGTCGCTGCTGCCGTCTTTGCTTGTTGAGCCACTGTGGCCAGACATCCATTTGTAAAGAGTGGGATCAGATTGCGCGGATTGACACTCACCTTAAAACAACTAAGTGTTGACAGGAAGGAAAACCCTGCAGCGATGGAGGAAAGACGAAAACGACAGGTACTGGATGATACTGCAAATAGCAATCTCTACTCTGCGTGCATGTAGCCAGTCTTTCATATGATCTTCGGACACGAAGAACTGTCGTCGTTATCATTCGACCATTATTCAATCTACCAGTTCATTTTCCTGTTTAAAAAGACAGTAACAAATTATTTGAGGAAGATTTGGTTGCTATTTATGCATGTCAAGTGATCGCTTAGAGGCTTCTTTCTTGGCACATGTTTAGTATAGTATTTAGCTGTACATTTCTTCAACTCGCATTGTGGCAGCTGCTAATTTTCTTAGTTGTTGTCTCGGCAAGCCGAACTACTGTGGAGAGCAGTGCTTTGCAAAATGGGCAGTGGAAAAATTCAGTGGGGTGCTGAAGAAAAGTGGGGCGATAATGGGGTGGCCAAAAGAAGGTGATTGGTATAAAAAAGACCCCAAAACAATGTGTTAATTAGGTTGGGTTTTATATGTGAGATACAATTGTTCTGAATTTGCTGCAGAGTGTGGTCTATGGTAGTGAGAGTGAGTTGGTGGTGGTAGTGGTGATGGTTGGGTCGCTGCGGATGGGATCTGGGTGCCCAGAGGGCGGCAGCCTAAAAATGTTTGAGAACCACGGGTGTTGAAATTCTCTATACAAATTTTTATTTTAAGGAGAAGGGGTGTTTACCACAAAACTTTCTGATGGCATTTTCTTTTTCTGGCGTGTAACTAATCCTTAAATGCACAAGTGGTAAAGGTCTGGTTGTTGGACAGGGCCACAGAGTCGAAAATCTCTTTACTCGAGCCTAACATTACTAATATTTACCTCATTTACTGTGATTCCATTATCTGATCCTCATCCAAGGGAGGTAACGAATGAATATACGTTCCCATCTGAATTTTCTTTCACGAGTTTCTTTTCGTTCCGGCTTCTCTGCGACACATGCAAACTTGGCGTGATATATTATGACTTCCAGTGGCATATGTTAGCGTCTTATTTTCTCCACTAGCCTCTCTGATTAGTGCCGAGGTTGATTTACCTAAATCTTCATGCTTGGTAATATCGGATAAA
>NC_068989.1:20422078-20424190 GCF_001194135.2 Octopus bimaculoides
TATATATATATATATATATATGTATGTATATCATATGTATGTATGTATAAATATATATGTATATTTTATACACACACACACACACACGCACACGCCCAACCACATATATGGTGCGGTGGGTAAATTATCGCTAGTTTATATCTTTAATTTTGCGCATTGTTTGTTTTTGATTATGTTAACTACACAGTATGGTAGGGTCAGTTGGGTTCCGTCTGTGAGAAAAACAGCACCATGATACAATTGACTCTGTCAGTAATTTGAAAACAACATGCTGCACTGCTTGGCATTCGTGCTAGAAGCTCCAATACTAATATTTCAGAGTGTTTGGGTGTCAATCTGAGGACAGTGCAGAGGCTTCAGAAAGAGCTGGATGAGTCTAATGGTGATTACGAAGGTACAGCAGCTCGGAAAACTCACTCTGATCTTTCTGGTAAGAAAAGAACTGCGACAGGAATCTGCATCATGCCACAAAAGCAGGAGAACGCAGTCATGGCTGTCAGACAATTTTTGCGACCACATCACCCTAACATCTGGCCACCTAACTCCCCAGACTGCAACCCCTTTGATTATTATGTGAGAGACCAACAAAGATCCTTGTAACACCAAAGATGAACCGAAGGCAAGGATTATGGCAGCATCGACCAACTTAAACAAGGAGACCGTCCAGAAGAGTTGCAAGAGATTCTGAAGTTATTTGTATTTCAAGATATTCTTATGTAATTTTGGTAAATATAATTTTTAAAATGAGATGTCGGTGTTATTCTCATTTGTGGATAATTTAGAAAATAATATTATTCAATTGATTTTTTTTTAAAGATTATTTTTAATCGATACCTTATTTAACACTAAATTATTTAGAAGTTAGAGTATCATTTTAACATAAGACTTCGATTTGATTAGGGTTGAAATATTTTCGATTAATACTATTTAATATTTCATAATATTTCATTCTATTTCATGCGATAAATAACTAGTCTTTATTGTTTATATTATCGTTAATGGTTTTTTAATTAAGACTTAAGCTATATAAAGTTTAATCTTTCATTCATAATAATTTTTTCATTCATAATTTTTCATTCATAATTTTTTCATTCAAAATTTTTTCATTCATATTTCTATTTCTAATAAACCTTTTGTTCTGATTCTTACGTTTAAGTTTCAGCTTGAACGGCAACAACATTTACTTTGTTTATATCATCGTTTGAAAAAAATAAGTATTCTTGTATTTTTTTTATTATTCGATTGATTTTTAATGATAATTAAATAAACGTTTTTTTGTCTTAAATAGTCTAGCTTTAACTATTGCATCGTTTAAATGTGTGCTAATATTATCTTTATTATTATTTTAACCTTAAACTTCGTTCAAATTGTATTTAAGACGAAAAAAATTATTTAAGCTGGTTTTTGTATATAATATACCTGTTAGCATATATTATAATGGACGTAGGGTTGATTATGGAATGTTTAATATTTTTATATTTTTAATAATATATTTCTGTCTTTATACAATAAGTATTTTATATAAATTCATTTGGTATTTATAGTTGGTTGATATATACATTCATTTATTATTTTTATTGTTGTATTTTGACCTGAAGATTAGCTATATTTTTGAAAAGAATTGATTTTCGATAGTTTTGATCGATTTTAATCGATTTAAATTCCCCATCTATTTGAAAATTAGTTATGAAACACGTGTAGTCATTTTATTATCTTTATGTTATGATATTTACTTTGTATTATATTATACTCATTTATTGTGCTTTTAATTATTAATTTTTCTATACGTGACAGTGGATTTTCATCGATGAGTTCATGAACCTTGATTCTTTTCCCTAAAACTATATATTGATATATATTTTACTCTGTGAAACTTAATCTAATTTTAATTTTTAATAAATTGATTTGAATTGAGGTTTTACCTGTAATTTTGGATTTTATCCTTAATATCATATATATATATATGTATATATATATATGGATATCGGTACCTTGTTGTACCATTCTTATGAATTTATATATATATACCCTTATAGGGCTATTTTTTGCTGGAAATTGATACATTTGTATTAATACATTTGTATTGAAATATTTTTCATTGTTGACTTCTTC
>NC_068989.1:20424380-20425054 GCF_001194135.2 Octopus bimaculoides
GTATTAAATCCTACAAAGGTCTAGCAAATTTCTTGAAATTTGTTGAACTTAAACTTCGGCCTGTGTACGATAATTTCCTTTGCATAAAAGTTATGTTCTTTTCATAATATACTCTAAATGGCCTCCCTGGTGCTGGAGGTACACTTGTATACGTCGCGCAAAATTGACAATCACTCAAATACATTTCGCTTTAGGGATTTCCCTGATTTAGGCTGCGATTGCTGCCTTCAGTTCACCAATCGTTTGAGGGTTGTTCTGGTAACCATTATCCTTGACATACCCCGACAGATAAAAATCTGGGTGGGTTGAAGTCCAGTGAATGCGGTGCCCACACACCGTCACACTTCCTGCTCATCAGTCTCTCCTAAATCGCTCACTCAGCCACGCTAGGGAGTTATTTGATGCGTGGTGGGATGGCCCTGTCTTGTTGGAACCACTGTTCATCTCAATCTATTCCTCTGCGTCGTCTTAGTAGTGCCCAAAACCTCCTCAGAACTGCCACATAGCGCTCTGTATTTAGCGTTTGAGCACCGTCATTTTCGTCTTTGAACCAATATGGGCCGATGATGCCACGTTTATCGACTGCTGCCCATGCCGTGCACTTTGTTGAGTGTAACGATCTCTGAAACACTTCTTCCGGTGCGGACGTACCCCAATAAACATTATTTTTGCTG
>NC_068989.1:20426002-20430522 GCF_001194135.2 Octopus bimaculoides
TATATATATATATATATATATATATATATATATATATTAATACATATATGTATACACACAGACACGCTCAGGTATATACAAAAGTGTTATGTGTATTGAATTTTTGTTCGTATGCACGAAGTTGCATATAGTGCTACTACTCTGCGGGGACATAAAAGATTGTGTAATCGTTCTATATCTCATAATTTATTAACCTCTCGTTTTATTTCTCGATTTTGATTTTCTATTTTATTTCTTTTATGTATAAAAGCACCAACAGGCCTGCTGTTAAAAAAAAACTTATTCTTGTTAGAATATTCATAGATGTTTTAAGAACGATGTGTAACTATTAACTGGTAGGAGAATGATCGATAAATATAAATGGAAGATGTCTGAATTGATTAATAGATAAAGAGATGCTCGAACTTGTTTATGTATTGTACGGTGTACGAGTGACTGTCGCTAAGGGTTAAAAAAATATGTGTAGGTGTATGTGCTTGGAAATACATGATTATTTATTAATGACTATCTGTACATTTATATTTGTATTTAAATATCTCTTTGTAAATGTATGTATGTATGTATGTGTGTATTCATCTATCTATCTATCTATCTATCTATCTATCTATCTATCTATCTATCTATCTATCTATCTATCTATCTATATGTATATGTATATATAAGGTAATATTTATCCCCACTTAAAAGTGGATGTTGTGTTAGAACACAAAATACTGTGAACTTGTAGTGCATGTAAACACTCATGTAAACACTCATGTAAACACTCATGTTTATATTGCTAGCGGGAAATTGCTATTGCTATTGCTATTGCCTGCAATCTGCCAGATGGTGTGATTTCGGATTTCCTTGGACTTCTTAATAACAGACGCCCTTAGTTAGGCATAGTAACGATTCCCCCGTCAGTCATGTACATGGAATCTCTGACTATTCAGGCACAGGTGTCGCAAGTAGCCATTGGGGATAAATAAGCCAAGCTAAATGAAATAATATAAGCAACAACCTGTGCAACCACAGAAGAAAGTAGATATTCCCACAGATCCATTCAAATAGGAGGATCAAATCTCAGACAAATTACATGGAAAACAATTATCCAGAAAAACGATAGAAAATAAAATAAAGGATCTATCAATCTTTAATGAAATTAGAAATAAAACAAAATTAAAGAACAGAAAAGAATGAAAAATACTACAGAAATATAAGATAGCGGAAGAAGATATACCTGAAATAAAAGAAGATTTATAACAAGAATTCCTAGTTAAAGCTCGTCTTATAAAAAACGCCAAGGTTTTTTTTTTTGAACAAAACAACGAACTCCAGGCCAAATTGATTCTACGAAAAACGTGGTAAAAATAAAATAGAAATCAATACAGTGCCAGCAGCAAGAGAAGCAGAGGAATTCTGGAAAGAATTACGGGCGGCGAAGGGACTATCCCAGAAAAGATTAATCAAACACAGGTCATGAACAACTCTAAACACCTATAAGAACAGAAGAAGTAACCCAGGTACAGTTAAAATGAAATACCTAGAAGGCTCCAGGGCACGATAAGATTCCCAAATTTTGGCTGAAATATTTAACAGGGGCAGGCATATAAGTTGCTGACAGAAGTTCAATGAGGTGTTGGCAAAGCCAGAAACAACGCATGGTTGGCTCACAACAGAGAAATCATCTTAATCCTCATATATACCGAAACCACAAATCCACAAGGGAACACCCACAAAATGTCTCCCTACAACCTAAAACGCCTTAACTACAATAATATCGCAGACAGTGGGCAGACATTTAGATGAATCTGTTTCTCGAAGAATAGAAGAGATGCTGCAAAAATTCATATAACTGTAAAGATCAGTTATTGATCAACAAAACCATAACTGAAGACTCCCGAAAAAAAGGAGCTAAGCGTGGCTTGGATGGACTATAAAAAGGTTTTTCATAGTATCCTCCACACATGGATCTAGAAATGCTAAACATGAACCGACAATAATAGAACATGTAAAGCATGTAATGAATAAATGTAAATAGTTCTGCAGCTACAGACAAAAGTGGGGATTATAAAAAGTAGAAGACGAATATTCCAAGGAGGCTCATTTTCTCTACTCATTTTCTGTCTGGCGATGACGCTTTAAACCTTCAAGCTTAACTGAACTGGATGTGGATATAACTGCCCTGGCAAAACAATCAACCATCTCTTGTATGCGAATGATAGCTAGCTGAGTAATGCAAATGATAAACAAGTGGACACATTGCTACGAATAGAACACGTATTTGCCAAAGAAATGAGTACGAGATTCGGCTTAAAAAAGGTGCCAAAGCAACTTTGAAGAGAGGAATTATAATATTATGCTAGATAAAGACGACAAAATTAGAGAACTAGACGAAACCCAGACATATAAATACTTAGGAACCAATGAACAAGGTAGTGCATAAAATGCACAAACGACAGAAAAGATAAGGAAGGAATATTATAGACGAATTAGATTAATACTAAAAATAACTAAATGTAAAATTAAAAAAAAACATAATAACATTAATATTTTAGCTGTCTCAGTTGTAAGTTACAGATACAATATTTTTAACTGGACGTTAAATGAACTAACCAAGAAAAGTAATGACTGCATTTAGAATACACTACACAAAATGTGACACAGAAAGGTTATATAAACAACGAAACAAAAGTGGTAGAGGCGTTTTACAACTAGAAAACTACTATAAATTATCCACCTTGGTATTACAGAAATATCTAACTCAGAAACAAAGAAAACTGGTATAAATAACCACATAGCAAAGATCTGTTTTCTGTCTTCAAGGAAGCTGAAATATAGAAGAGATCATAATATAACAAATATGAAAAATATAAAGAAAACAGCGAAGACTGTAAAGCAGCTAAAATCTAAGCAAAAGCTGGAACTACGAAAAAGTTCTGATAAAACGATGGCATGAAAAACCCTTACATGGCAAACGCTGGGAAAAGGAAAACAGTAAATAGACAAAGTTAAATCCTAATACTGTTTTAGAAGCGGAGGAATCAAAGCAGAGACAGAAAGGTTCTTTACTGCGGCACATGATGAAAGCCTCCCCACCAGAAACCCCTTAAAACATATTACTGAAGCAAGGGTACAATAAGTAACAGCAGAATATGTATTGATGGGGAAGAAACAATAAATCTGGCTGCCCAGTCTTGGCTAAGAAGGAATATATCTTAAGACATGAGAGAGTTGGGACTTATATGCACTGGATGTTACGCCAGCACCATGGAGCGACAACAGAAAAAGATGGTATACAATGCCTACAGATGAGGAAAACAAGGTTGGTCGCCCGGATATTGCTGTGAAGGATGAACAAGAAAAGAAGCCTTCTAATTGATAGACTAGTTCAACAGCAGATAGCAATATATGTCTAAAAGAAATACAAAGATCTGGAAATAGAGATAACCTGAATGCAGAACCTGAAGACAGAAACAATTCCTACTAAAGTAATAGGTTCTTTAAGCAAAGTAAAAAATAAAAAAACATACAAACAAGTACTTAACCAAAACACCAGATCTTAGGAATATATATAACACAAAAAATAACACCACTCACATTCTACGTAGAGTACTTTCAATTCGGTAAAAATAACATAACCAAAACAAACCACCGCATATACCCAAGGCGCACAGAACTGCGCTCGATAATGCACTGAAAACACGTACTAAAACTAAGACTACTGAACAATAAGAATAATTCTTTCTGCTATAGGTATAAGGCCTGAAATTTTGTGGGTAAGGGGATAACCACTTGTACCGGCCCCAATACTCTACTGGTACTTATTTGATCGACCCAAAAAGCTAGAAAGCAAAGTAGATCTCGACGTAATTTGAACTCTGGATGTTAAACCAGATGAAATACCGTAAAGCATTTTGTCCGGAGTGCTAACGATTCTGCTAGCGCGCCGTTTTAAGAAACGAGTAAATAATAGTGTATCAGAATGTGTGTCAAAATACATATGTATTAGAGGTGTGTGCATATAATATATACTGCTAAAAAAAAAAGGCTTTGGAGTAGCAGTGAAAATTGACGTTTGGATTTTGGTGAATATTATTATTAATTAAGGCTATATTCTCTATGGATTTAATTATTCAGACATAACCTTTGAGCTAACGCGTGGCTCATGTTAAGTATATAAATACAACATAATGATAATGATATTTGGTATTTTCTAAATTCCGCCAGTTTTTTATGACATATTTTTAGTTGTTCTTGCTATATTGTCAAATAATTTTGCCATTATTAGAGACATGGCATTTCTGTTACTATCGTTATGCGTTGGACAATCTTTTATTTGTCTGCTTGGGTATCTTTTTAATGTGGTGACGTTTGTTAGTTGAATGTTTATAATGAAGCATTGAATGTTAAGAAGGGGAAGAAAATGACATATTTAAAAATTTTTGATATAAACGTTTTCATGTCACTATTTCTCTTTCGCTCTTTCTCTCTCTCACACACACACACACACACATACACACACACACACATATATATAT
>NC_068989.1:20430532-20435302 GCF_001194135.2 Octopus bimaculoides
CTCTTTCTCTCTCTCACACACACACACACACACATACACACACACACACATATATATATATATATATACATGGATGCCTCATCTTCCTGTATCTTTAAACACCTGCCATCAACCGTTCAACTGTGATGTCAAACCCTCAGTGAGCTATGCTCGCTCTGCTTTATAAAACGACTACAACACGACAAAGAAAACCTTGAATTGGTGTTATCAATTGAAAATGGCAGTATAATGCTAAACTTCGACAAAAATGCTAAAATGCTGGAAGAAATGCGAGACAAAATAATGCAAGTTACGTTACTTAGAAAAGAAATATATAAATGAAATCTTTATTCATAGATTTGAATCAGCATCGAAAAACATCTAAATTGTTGATTCTTTCAATATTTCCAGCTCTGCTACTTTGTTACTGAGTCAGATATGTGGCCATTGTGGTAATTTTATTTACTGTTACTTCAGGCAAATATTAACATTTGCAACAATTCTCGTGTTGCTTCACACCTTATTTGACAGAAACCAGCTTCAAATACAAGATATTGCACCTTATTTCTTTATTTTACTGCAACCCGTCCCCCAACACATTTATGCTACTGAATGATTTTTTTTGTCCTTGACCTTTTTAATTGAATAATATAAATAAAAATGAGATCAAATGCTATAACATCTCTAAAGAATTTTCTTCGGATAGCATCATTATGCTATCCGAAGAAAATATTTCTATCCAAGCTTTTCCCGTATTAGTAATGCAGGTCTATTTAAGCAAATGAATAGTATTATAGTATTATACTGTAATCCAACACATACAACCTTATCATTTATATGCCTTGATTTCAAAAGAGGAATTGTTCAGATCTTTATACGCCTCAAAATATTTTCTCCCCAAAAAATCCACTTGATGTCCTCGAATATGCTAAAATGTTTCGTTAATCGTTATTTAAATTGTTTGCAAACGCAGAGAAATTTATTTCTAGATGTTTTCTTTACACCTTTCATTTATTAGTGGCTATGATTTTTTTCCTGAGTATTATTTTTGTAATATTTTCTCTCAGATCTACATCCCAAATTAGGATTATGACCCGAAAATCCTTTAATATTAGCATTAAAATGAAGAGAATCTATTATTCTATATGACAGTACTAAGATATTTGCAATCAAATAAAGAAGATATGTAAATTACTTCTTTTGACCTGAAATTTAATTAAAAACGTTTATTAATTTCCTGCTTGAAAACTCGATGTAAAAATAACAAAAACAAATCTTAATCGTATAATCCCATTTTCTTTCATCTGTCAATTATGCAGCGGAACACTTATCTCTCATACGCCAAAGTTTTAAATGCATTTGCAGTTCAAGCTTTTGGTTCAAAATTCTAACCTCAACAGGTTCGGACGATGGCCAGTTAAAAAAAAAGTCCTTTTACTTTAGTACTTGTTTTTGCGTTAATGCTACTTCTCTGTAGTTACTTCACCTGGTCAATACCCTCTTCGAGAAGAATACATTGGGTTATGATCATCGCTGCAATGCCTTTGATCATTACCGTGGTGTATCAAAGCTGACCTACAGCTAAGAACAGTAAATTCGACAACAAAAACGGTGGCAGCAGCAACAGAAGCAACATCAGTAACAAGACCAGTACGCGGTCTACCACAGAAGCAAAAGTTCCTTCAACAAATGTTATACTTGCAGTCACTTATCCGGGAACAATTTTCCGTTAAACATTTTCAAGGGAAATTGCAGCAGAAAAAATACTGAAATAAGTTATAAATGTTTATTAGAAAGATCCAAATTAAAGAAAAATTGTGAAATATCTTACATCAAGACACTTACTCAGTACCTGAAATAAATAGTGAAACAGATTTAAATGATGGAAAGTTATGCATAAGTTGCATAAATTGGTGGTGGTGGTGATGGTGGTGGTAGAGCTTGTTGGTAAATTTCAGATATACGTTTTGTCTGCAAATATCCGTGTAAATACTGAAGAAGTTTGTCTTAAAAATGCTAATAAATGAAACGATAAAAATAATAGCGAATTTTAAACTAGAGTTGAAAGTTAACCATTCGTGTTAGAAGAAGTAAACCTATGTATCTTATCTGCCTTATGTCAGTTATTACAAATCCAATAATGTCATTATAATGTCACTATGAAGAAAATAGTGTCACTATAATGTCACTATGAAGTAAATTCGTCTTCTCCACCTACTATTCCTACGAGCGTTGTGGGGGTAGAGACCTCAAATTCTTTCTTCGTGGGGTCGTATGAGAAGCAACTGTCATTACACTTTCCGGATGGATTCCCAAGCGTAACCAACTTAGATTAAGGATACTAACGAATCATCTCATTCTCAGTCTACCAACAGATTTCCCTCCGGTGGCTCAGCTTGAAAGACCCATCTTGCGATTCTTTCCTGAGACATTCTAATCACATGTCATTAGTATCGGAACTGTAACTTCTAAAGGCGGAGGACTAGCAGCTCGACTTTGAGAGACTCCCTGATCTCCAAGCTATGCACTCTCTCAAATAACGTTACTCCATTCGGCTCTTTATATTTGCGATCGTACCCTTTCGGTCATTACCAAGTATTCATGACCATATATGAAAACTGAATTGAAGATAGCAAGTTTGGCTTTTTACCAACATCTCTTCTGAGGGTCGAATGCTGGATTGGCACATTACTGTGCCAGCAGCTGTAATTCAAGCATCTAATCCTGCTTCCTGCTTTCTATCACTCGAAAAGATTAAAACTTCTGTCTGAGATACAGTGATGATTACCAGTGCACTGGGAAAACTTCTCCAGAGGACCAAAAAAGCAAATCACACACAAAAAAACAAATTTCCGTATGAATATCCACTGTAATAAAAATTAATGAAAATATGTTGGCTGTGCCTGTACGGACTCATATGACAGACCAACAACATCAGCAATGTCGCTGATTGTCCTCCAATGATCTTCATGCACAAACTGATGAATTTTCTCCACATTTCCGGGCGTGACGCTCGTGGTAAGTCTTTCAGATCGCCCATCGTCTCTCAGAGAAGTTCCTCCGCGTTTGAAGCACCCGAACCACTCGAAACTTTGCGCACGATCCATTGCCGCATCTTCGAAAGTTTGCCGAAGCATGCTCAGTGTCTCAGTTGTAGACTTCCTAAGTTTAACGCAAAATTTCACTGGCTTTTTGTTCCAACTTCCTGTTCAAGGTAAAATCGCAGACTACAGCATACACGTGATCGCAAAACCATAAGTATCACAACTTGCGAAGTAAACAGCAATGTCACTCGGCATACGGTCTCATGAAGGTCACTGCTAGCTTTCACTGCGCAAGCAACCGTGTGCTGCTGTCTGTTGGCGCGCTACAGTACTAATCTGGGAATCTTTTAATACCACCTCGTATATATACATCATTGACTATTAACATAGACACCAATTTTGCGATACTATAGAGAAGTGTGTCTCTGTAGTCTGTACTGATATTGCTAGCAAATTGCAAAATGATTATGTAATGAATTTTCTTCCATCCAACTCAGCAGGTTTGTGGATCTGTTGGAGCCTATTATATACTATAAAGAAAATGATGAATGGATGCGAAATAATAACTTATGAATAATCTACGAATTCTCAGCTTCGCATTCCAGTGGAAGATAAAATTGTTTCTGATCTTACTTAGATAGTTTTTACCGTTTAGAATGAAATAAGTTTTAGCTCATCCATATCGTTGAGAAACTTCAATAACTTTCTAATCTCATTAAGGAATAAACGATATAGACCTCAAGTTGGGAGAAGACAAAAATAATTTACAGAAACTGCTTAATAATTTCCTAGACAGATCTACTGATTTACAGAAGCAGAAATCCTGCTTCGACTTCCCTATAAATCCGTTCATGTTTACCCATTTATCCGAGTTTGTGGAAGCGCGTGGCTTGGTGATTAGGGCATTGCACTCCTGATCGTAAGACATTGGTTTCAATTCCTGGACCGGGCGACACTTTGTGTCCTTGAGCAAAACACTTCATTTCACGTTGTTCCAGTCTAGTCATCTGGCAAAATGAGTAATCTTTTGACGGACCAGCATCCCATCCAGGTTGAGAATTTATACGTCATAGAAACCGCGAAACCGGCCCTTATGAGTCAGCATGACTGGAAAAGGTAACATTGTAAAACAAATGATTTCTCCGAGCTTCTGGTTTCAGATATTCAACTGAAGACCCACAATTCGTAGTCTCCAACAGAGGTATAGAAACAAATTCCAGAAATAAGGTATTTTCATTGGTGTACGACTCGTCTTAACATTCAGCACAATGTATTGTTGTACATCATTGCGCTCTGTACTGGAGTTTGTTAAGGCAAAGCCTCTTGAAATATTTGCGAATAAACACCTGACTGGATAAATTCAAACGGACATGACAATATATATGCCTAATTTTCCATGACTCCCAACCAAGATGGAGACCCAAAAGGTCTAAACTTGAAGTACATTGTGCCCTAGTGGTATTCGATTAAGATATTTTTAATTATATGTGGTTGCTTTCTTTTTCCACATTTCCATTGAGTTTTGACAAGATATAAGAGAACTAAATATCAGTAAATGTAAGTTTTTACTCTTTTTAGTGCCAGTATATACGCAGGCGCCGCTATGTGGTTAAGAAGCTTGCTATGTGGTCATAGGTTGAGTCCCACGGCGTTTACTATTATAGTACCGGTTCACCAAAGCCTTTTGAATGACTTTGGTAGACGGAAACTGAAAGAAGCATATCGTATAAACATGTATATATATATA
>NC_068989.1:20435367-20435683 GCF_001194135.2 Octopus bimaculoides
ATACAATCGACAAACAACAGCCAGTAAACATTCAATCATATCTATTCATTAATTAATTACTGGCTAATGTTTACTGGCTGATGTTTGTCGATTGTATATCCTCTCCATTTTTTTATTTGCCTTATAAATCCTGGGTAAATTTCCAATTTACTCCCACCCATACCTAGCATTCAATTAAGATATTGCTATGCAATAATAAGCACTTGGTTAAAAATACGTAGGTACACATCCAGTAGTATATTGGATATTTAATATACCTTAGATGGTTTCTTAATTGCTAACTTATACACACACACACACACACACACATTACCGT
>NC_068989.1:20436552-20437624 GCF_001194135.2 Octopus bimaculoides
TGTGTGTGTGTGTGTGTGTGTGTGTGTGTGTGTAATTATGTGTCTGTGTGTCTGTGTTTGCGTTGCGTTTGTCCCCCCCTCACTGCTTGACAACAGTGTTAGTTTGTTTACTTCTTCTTAACTGGCCGGTTCAGCAAAAGAGAATTGATAGCATATAATATTATACTTGAAAGTATAAGTAGTGGGGGTCGACTTATTTGGCTAAACTGTTCGAGCTGGTAACTGAAACACATAATAAAAAATAAAAGATATACCGCATAGCTTCCTTAGATGAGCCTCATAATCCATTATCGTATTAAAAATGCTCAACACTCCATCAGTAAAAAATTTTTAAAACGTTTGGCATTTTATGTGCATTTTCTAATTACTGAAACTAACAAAAATTAAGTATAGAAGAATAGATATGACATTTCTAAGATACACATATGTAACAGCAGAAAACGTGTGTAAATTTTGTTAATATTTTAAATAACTTAAATATCTAAAGTTTACTGCAAGTGGTTCGGGAATTCAATAAGTTTGTCGCTCTTGTAAGAATCGTACATATCTTCATAAGATGTATCTTTGTAAAATAAATTTACAATTACTTGTATCGTTTTACTTGTAGTCGACTTTATATAAATTCAGAGATAGTTTCTCTTCATATTTTTTACAAGCATGTATACAAACGTATAAACACATATTTATACAAATATAATTGACACTAACAGTAACACTAAGAAAACATAAATATATTGATTTCTGTTTCTATTATTACAGTTTTGATTCGTTGTTAATTTTATCGCATCTCATACATTTACGTTCTATATTTGTTTCATTGAGATG
Source organism: Octopus bimaculoides (assembly GCF_001194135.2). Taxonomy (NCBI): domain Eukaryota; kingdom Metazoa; phylum Mollusca; class Cephalopoda; order Octopoda; family Octopodidae; genus Octopus; species Octopus bimaculoides. The sequence continues at coordinate 20,437,378 of NC_068989.1, forward strand.
CATCTTGTAGAAATAATGTCATTAATGTTTTCTATTAACATGTAAAATTCAGTAGTTTGTTAACTAGAAGGAATATTGAATTAAAGTAGTTTCTGAAATAGTTACATTATATCAGAATTCAGCAATCATTAAAAATTAAATAAATATAGGACATCTCCTATTTCCTCTCGAATATATTATATGTAATGGTAATTGTGTGCGTGCGTATGTGTACACACACACACACACACACACACACACACACACA
>NC_068989.1:20438220-20445924 GCF_001194135.2 Octopus bimaculoides
CTCTTCCGATCTTATATACATACATACATACATATATACACATACATATATACTCACATAAACACCTACTTTTTCTCTCGCTCATTATATATACTTGTATGTCTGTATGTATGCATTAATGTGAGTTATTTTATGTATAATCATTCATAAATAGTCAAGCATGAACTGAAATATTTTAACTACAGTGTCAAATCCATTTTGATAAGAAATATATTTTCCTAGAGACTTAAATTTCAGGCCAATAGCGACTATCTGTCGTGAAACATGAGCTATAAGAAAGCAGTTCTGTATATTCTAGAACTGTTTTCGAGTACTTTGTTCCTCATTCATACACAAAAAGATAACATCAGTTCGCGTAGATCTAATTACTTTCAACTTTTTCCTGATCTCTTGATATCTGCATATCCCAGATAATCACTGCATGTGTATTTTGCATCACAGTTTCTTTGAAATATTAATGCTGTAAAAGGTATTCTGGGGATGAAGGATCGGATATAGCGATTAGTATAGGAAAAACGTAAGTGGACGCACCATAGGTTCCGAGAAGTGAAGAGACGAAAGAAACGGGAGAGGGGGGGGCTCAGTGATGTACCAGGCTAACCGAATTTGGGATAGCAGAAACCATTATAGTATCAATAGAAAATAGAGAGAGGAGACAGACGGGAGTGTGTTAACTGGTAATTTGAAGCCAGTAAGCCGAGTGGGGTCTCTCTGGATATGATTGGGATGTTTATATACGTAGTAGCAGCAGCGCCGTCCCAGATGCAGGAGCAACACTCGATCAAAGGGTTAGCGTTTGAGACATGCTCCTATCTACGTTGGGGATATACTTCTATCAGGAGAGATTCTCGGTGATTATGTGGCCCAACTTCTGGAGTGATTGTGTCAGTTCTATCTGTGACGTTCAATATCATACGCATAGACACATGTACATATATACGCACATACGTATACACATATATAAGAAAAAGCCAAAGCTAGCCATAAAATCTAAATTCAACCAATCTATCTATCTATCTATCTATCTATCTACCTATCTATCTATCTATCTATCTATCTATCTATCTATCTATCTATTTTTTTAATTCTTGTATTCGTTTGCTTGTTTCAGTCATTAGACTGCGGCCATTCTGAGGCACCATCTTGAAGAGCTTTAGTCGAATGAATCGACCACAGTACTTCTTTTAAAGCCTGCTCCTTATTTTATTGGTAAATTTGCCGAACCGCTAAGTTACGAGGACGTAAACACACCGACACTGCTTGTCAAGCGGTGGCGGGGAACAAACACAAACATACACACACAAATATATATATATTTTAATTTATGTATATATTAATATTATCTCGGTTGAAAAAACTTCGATAATGTAAATATGTTAATAGTTACCAGGGTAGCAAAAAAACACACAAAAACTGGGAAAAATATACCCGTTTAATAGGTAGAAATAAATTGTTAAAGTGATATATTTGAGTAGATATGAGGAAAAATAATAAATAGAGCAAAACGCATATAATCAAGGAACTTGTTGATTATATGCGTTTTGCTCCATTTCTTATTTTTCTTCATATCTACTCATAATATATATATATATATATATATGTGGAAAAAGGTGAGGATGTATTACATGACCTTCATTGCTAACAACACCCGAAACCATGATACTTGCAGGAAATTTTGTGTGCTTTACTCTTGGAACCTCAGAAGGGTCAGCACATAGCCATCTGTCATTTCGTCTGTTAGTTTTCTGGTTCTGGTCAAAGTTTTTCTCATTTGATAAAAAGACAAGCCACACCATCTTCTGATGGATGTTTAAGTTTGTTCAAAAGTCTTTTGGAGCTGATTAAACAGTTTTCTTTTGTTTTTTTTTTTCTAACATGAATTGACCTCTCCTCATCACGTAAGATTTGTATCTGATCTCTTCATTCACAACATTTATGATTGTTTTTTTTGACACAATTTTTTTTTTTGCAATTGACCTCATTGATTTTCCTGGATTGTCTGCAATGTTTTGCTTAACTTCCTGAATAAATTCAGGTGTCCTGCTGGAATCAGAGCGCTTGGAATGTTTTTACGTTTTGATACACGTAATATGCTTCCATCTTCTTTCTCAAACTTACATTGAATATTTTGGACAAAAGATCTTCCAACTTTTAGAAAACGAGATATTTCTAATCACCATGCTGAGTCTCGAAGCCACAATCACAGTATGCCTTTTCATTTCATTAGTAAGCATTGAGCCTGTTATTGTTATTTTCTGAAATAGCAGTTCAATAAAAATTTGTCAACTACAATAATGACTAAAAATGCATGTGTGCGCGCGTGTCTATGTATTAGAATGCGTGTATTCGTTAGTTCCACATTATTTCTTATACTCTATCTTACAATAAACTATCTAGGATTTAAGGGTATATATAGTAGACCTATTCTAGACGTTGTTATGAATTTAGCCATTTTATTGGTAAAATTTAGCCATTTTATTAGTCAAAATATTAGGTTGTAATTGAACTGACAGTTTACATTTTGAGTTTAACTCATGTCAACCCCAATTTCGACTTTCGTCCTCCTGATAACGAAAATATTCAACATTATTTACATTATTTACACTTGACGGATATTTGTCCTCATCTTGTTTGTTGCTAACACAACGTTTCGGCTGATATACCCTCCAGTCTTCATCAGGTGTCTTGGGGAAATTTCGAACCTGGGTTCTCATTCCTAAGGTATTTTTCGATGTTGTTGTTGTTGTTGTTGTTTTTGTTGTTGTTGTTGTTGTTGTTGTTGTTGTTATTATTATTATTATTATTATTATTATTATTATTATTATTATTATTATTATTATTATTATTATTATTATTATTATTATTATTATTATTATTATTATTATTATTATTATTATTATTATTATTATTATTATTCAGGTCACTGCCTGGAATCAAACTCGGAATCTTGGGGTTAGTAGCCCGTGCTCTTAACCACTAGGTTTTTTGGGGGGGAGGGGGCAGTCGATTTACAATACTATAAAGTATATCTATAGATTTTAGTCAATATAATATGAATGGGGTACACAAATATAGACAACTTGTCTTTAAATATAATGGCTTCATGGACAGGTAAAAGTGAAATCATTCAGAAACTGATGCATTCCAAGAACAGGATTGGAACTAGCCCGGTTGATCGTTCTTTTTTCTGTCCATTATAATATTCTATATAAAGACAAGATGTATACATCCGTCTATTACATACATTGGCGAATAAAATGTATAAATATACTCTGTAATACAATATAGCATTTCAAGATCTGTTGTCTCTTTTCATACCAGCGAATTATTTGAATCTGGGGTTGTTTTTGTCTTTAAACCCTTTTCTTTATTTTACTTCAAGTTATTTTATATTTCTGTAGCATTTTTAATTCAGTGCTTTCAATAAAGAAATGAAAAATCTTATTTTATATATTTTGCTTTTCATGTTGCTAATTAGGAATTTAATATTCCTACATTTCTGGGCGTGCCCAATTTCCTTTGTAACTACTCGAGCTGTATTCGTTTTATATTGCTGAATGTTCGTTTGTTCACTATGTCTGATTTTTTTTTGTTGTTGCATTTTAATCGCTGAGGTTATCCTTAGTAGGTAGTTCCGACATTTAGAATAATGCAATGCTTGTGATATTTGTTTTTAGAACCCTGTGTACATAAAAAATGTCTTATCTTTTATTTATATTTTGTTTCTATTGTTCTGTTTCTGTTTTGTCGTCCAGTATTTTTCGAAGATGATGGGGGTTGTAAGGATTGAGAAGGAGGTTGACAAATTGTTATGGTTCATAAAAATAAGGTGGCGTTTTACAGCCATATTTCTGAAAAAATTGGGTCTTGTAGTTTTTAACAATTGAAATTAAGAACTTATTCCCTTTGATATGCAAGCAAGAAAACCTGCAATCTTAAACTTCAGACTATGCCTAGCCATTATGTTATGTAAAACTACTGGTTACTCAGATACATCTGATCTGTAAGCAAGTTAACCCCGTTTATTTTCATGTTCTCACTGTCACTACAAGAACGCTTGCTTGTAATTGATATTATATATGTACATAGATAAATGTAATATATTAAAACGCACCGATTCTGTGTGTAGAGAGGAACATATAACAGCCAATGTTTGACAACATACAGGGTGGGAGTAGAGAGGACGGACGTTTTTGAAATATTCACAAAATCATTAATTTTAGCTGCAAACAAATTTTATTGACATCAATGTGTTTGTATTGAATCAACGTTTGTCAAAATTAAGTGTGAAAAGCAACATCCATCATGTGGTGTCAATTTTCATTGATGCATTTCTGAAGGCATTCTTGGAAGTTGGCATCCACTCTCTCCGGCATTTCTCTGTCGATTTGGGAAACTTCCACGCGAATAGCTTCCTTCAAATCGTCCAATGTACGGGATTTATGCGCATACACAGGTGCATTGAGGTTTCTCCAGAAAAATAATCACACATGGACAAATCAGGGGACCAAGGGGGCCAAGGAATATCAGCAAAACTGTAGAATGTTAGCACCGAAAGGAGGGCGAAGAACGTCTATTGATGCTCTGGTTGTGAGGGCCATCGCCCCAACCTGCTGAAACCACACATGACGAACAGGCATAGGTTTTCATCGAAATTCAGAAGTTGTTTATCATCTCGATGTAACGCTCAGAGTTTACAGTAACACCACTTCCATTATTGTCTTCACAAAATGAGGTCTTTTGTATAGTTCCCTTGGATTTTCAAGAGCCCAATAACGACAGTTCTGTTGATTTCCCCATGCCATTGAGACGAAAATGAGCTTCACCACTCATTAACAAAATGAGATTGTCATTTGTCTCAAACGTTGCTTCCATCTGACGTGCGAAGTTAACGTGCTGTGCATAGTCCCATAGTTTCAACTTTTGCCCAATGACCAAGTAGTATGGGTGGGAATGCCGGTCTTCATGTAAAATATGCCTTACCGATCGATTACAGATGCGAAGTTCACTGGAATGTCTAGGAACAGAACGATACGGACTTCGTATCAAAGCTTATATGACACATTCCACATTTTCCAGGGTCCTTACCGTTCGTGGCGCCCCCACCAGTCTCCTATTCATTAGTGTACCTCATGTACGAAGTGCATTCACCCAACGTAAGATTGTATTACGGATGGGAACAGCCTGATTTCGGTGAATGTTGAAATGGCGCTGAAATTCACGCTGAACTGCTTTGACAGACTCGTTATTCTTCACGTAACTGTCGTAGGCACACACACACGCGATGCTCTATCGTCCACAGTGCCATGGCTTCACTTGAAAAGAAAAAATATATGCTAAGGCATCACGAGCTGAATAATACCTGTGGGACATATATCTCTCCGCTGGGGCTGAGTAATAGCCATTTCAAAAACGTCCGTTCACTCTGCCCTACCCTGTATTAATCAACAAAATTTGTATTTTATTCAACATTGTACTTGAACAATAAGTGTTCAATCATCATTTCTTCTTTTTCTAATGACATTTTTGTTTTAGAAATATAATATTTTTGTTTAGAGTCACAATATAGAACAAATTCATAAAACAGAAATCTGACACAGAAGATTTTACACCCCACCCTAACTAAGAACAAGGATGGAACTAAGTAATATGATGCTTCCAAGCACATGCAGTGGCAATCATGTTGAGCCAAAAGAAAAGTGTATTGTATGTAATGTTGAAATATCAAGTAGAAATTTAATGCCATAAAATAATTGGAGAATCGTCTTTTGAATAATCATTTAAAAAATGGAAGAGAAGCCAGCATATTTTTTTCAATAATAAGGCAATTGCTGTTCAAACTAAAAAATAACGTTACAGCTCTTCATCTTGCTTAAAGGCATTCTATATTGTGTCAGAGATTGCAAAGCAGATAACACTTGTGAAACTTTGATTCAGGAAGCTGTTGCACAGCTGTTACATAACAGTGCTACACAATACACCGTTGTGTAATTGAAGAGAATATTGTATTAAATTCGAAATAAATAGCACTTTCCAATGACATAGTAAAGTATAAAATTGACGAAATGTCAAATAATTCGATCAGTGAACTTGTTAGATTACAGAATTCAGGCATGCTTGTGATGTAGTTAGATGAAAAAAACCCATGTTGCAAATCAAGGGCAAGTTTTATGCTTTATTCGATTTCTTTTATTCTTTTTATCTTTTACTTGTTTCAGTCATTGCATTGCGGCCACGCTGGGGCACCGCATTGAAAGGTTTAGACGAACAAATCGATGTCAGTACTTCTTTTTAAGTTTGTCACTTATTCTATCGACGACTATTGTTTAACTGGTAGGTTACGGAGACGTAAGCAAAGTAACTTCAGTTACTAAGCGATAACAATGGTTAAACAAAATACAAATACAAAGACAGATAGATATATACATATAAACATACGTATGTTCATACACACACACACACACACACACACACACACACACACACACACACACACACACACACACACACATACACAAACATACATATATATAATCGATATAGTTGTTGGTTATAAGTATGAAATGAATGGTAACTCCTTGATCGGCCATAACCAACAACTATATTAATTATTACCGTTTAAAAAGGTTTTAGAGAGTTCTATTTCGGACTTAAGAATAACGAACGAATTATATATATATATATATATATATACATACATAATGGGCGCTCCCGTCGTTTGACGACTTATGAGGGTTCGACAATATCTTACCGAACAACCAAACAGATGGTTTGTTTATAGTGATCAAGTGTTTTTGTAGACGTAAGCGCACTCCTTCCATCAAAGCGACATTACCTGTACAGGTGCAACTGGGTTCTATATATCAGATGTTGAAATGATCGCAGAGCAATTTGAAATGATGGCTTTGCTCAAAAACACAACGCAACGCCTGGTCTGAGAATCGAACACACGATCTCGCAATCGTGAGTGCAACACCCTAACCACTAAGCCATGCGCCGTCGCTATATGCGTGTGTGTGTGTATACATATATACATACATGTCTTTTGTTTTACAGAAAAACAAAAGACAAAGACAAGTGTATAAGCAACACAAAAGTGTATTAGTTTAACACCCGGGAAGGTGAGAAAGTCTTTTACATTTCGAGCCTACGCTCTTCAGCAGAAAGGAACAGGAAAAAATAAACAGAGAGAGAATAAAAAGGTTCAGCGGCTAGCGGTCAATCATGGCGGCTGGCAGGACAGGAGTGGTTAGACAAGAGAACTAAGAAGAAGGGGAGATAATAAAGTATTGGTGAACCCAAAATGAAGGTGCACGTGCGTGTGTAGGTGAGAGCGTGTAAGTGTGATCGTGTGGATAGGGGCTGGTATGATGTGGTGATGTGTGGTGTGACATGATGTGGTGTGGTGGTGTGTGGTGTATTGTGGGTGCTGGGAAGTGGTCAGTGCAAGTGTGTGTGGGGTGGTGTGATGTGGTGTGGTGTGTGATGTGTGGTATGTTGTGTTGTGGTGGTGTGGTGTGATGTGTGGTGTGTTGTGTTGTGGTATGGTGGTGTTGGGGTGTGAGGATGCGAGGATGGGCGTGAGGATGCGAGGGTGGGGTGTGAGGATGTGAAGATGGGTTGTAGGGATGTGAGGGTAGGGTGTGGGTTTGGGGTGATGATGTGAAGGTAGGAGTGGGGTATGCGAGAGTAGGATATGTGGGT
>NC_068989.1:20446055-20448391 GCF_001194135.2 Octopus bimaculoides
ATATATATATATATACAACAGGTTTCATTCAATTTCCGTCAACAAATCCACTCACAAGCCCTTGGTCAGCCCGGAGTGAGAGGAAAAAACACTTTACCCAAGGTGCCGCGCAGTGGGATTGAACTCAAGAATACATGTCTGGAAAAATAATATAAAACAAAACAAATTCTTGAAGACCTTTTGTTTTCTTTGGTTTTTCTGTTGCGAGTTGCAAGTAAAATTCTCCAACTTATGCTAACTTTTCTTATTAATTATAAATACGATTATGATTGCTGCAGGTGAGGCTGTTAACTTCACAGCTAATCACAGTAGAACCTGCGCAGAACTAGATTTAGCCCCAAAGAATGGAAATTGGTAACCCTGATTTTATATACTCAAACTCTATTTTCTCTTTTCTTTCATAAGAGTGGGTCGAGGGTTGGTGATGGAAAGTTCACTAATTTTGAGGCTGGGCTGGTATTTGTCAAATTTTTTGACTGTTGTTGTAGGGTATGCTGTTTTTTTTTTACTTTGTCTTCATATATTAACGTCTACCTTTGAGGTTTACGATTTCAATGTATTTTTTTGTTGTTTGTTTTTTGCTTGTTCCTTTTGTATTCATTATGTAATTTGGTTTTAGAAGTGTCCTGCTTAAATTGCTGACATCATTTTGGCTTTGTGACTGTATAGTCTTCAGTTAGTTTCGTGTTAGGATCCAAACTTACGTTGGCATCAAAGTCATTTTCACTTAAAATCTGGTACGGATATATTATATTTTCGAACTGGCAGCATGATATGCATGGATGAGAAAAACGTATTCCTTTCGTATCCACTTATATCTTTTCTACTTTATTCGTAGGAATTAAGGAACCAGGCCCCACTCTTTATTTAGACTGTTACGACTTTTGTCGGGTAACGGTTTCTCTCGATGACGAATCTCCCTTGCTTCCTTATCGCACTTTTTGCTCATTAGATTTAATAGCTGAGTAAAGGACCGCTGAAAAATAACACATATCTTCTTGGAAATGAGTAACATGCATCCATTCTGGTCCAGCAAAGATGAAATTGTGTCACTGTTACCACGCTACACCTCTACCATCCATGCTCATCGGACAGCTCTCGTTCTCACCTGTATTAGAACATGTACCTTAGCTCTGACAACGCTGCCATAGCGTTTCATGTTAAAGAAATGGTCGAGGCCAGTCTCATCGCTAGCAAATCAGTCACGATGCCTTTCCTAATTAATTCTTGTGACTTACTAATTCTTCATCTAATCTATTTATCTCTATCACCTTTTCGTTTTACTAAGACCCATTGATTCTTCTCTAATCATCCTCTTCAGAGCACCCAATCACTAGTTGTTGTCAACTGTCCCTGTTAACTGTCGTATAATTCAAATGTTAATCCAGACTAAATATTCTGCTTTGGAAACGAAACCTTTATTTCCAGTAGCCATATCCTTGTCTACGAGTTTTACTTAAGTCGACCATACAGAGCTGGAACTTGGAGTCTGTGTAGATGACTTGTTGAAACTATGGACATTTTTCTTACACTATACCTGTTGGTAATGATGCTCTCCTGTGCTACGAAGGTGGTGTCTACTTTGGTTATTACTGCTGCTGTAACATTTGTGGTTATGTTGTTGTTGCTTGTGTTAATGTTGCTAATGCTGTCGCTTTTGGTGTTACTGTTGTTGATACTGCTGCTTTTGTTGTTGATGTTGTTGCTGTTGAAGCATTGGTGTCGGTAGCAGTATTGTAGATAGAAAATGGTTTGTTCACCGCATAAGCGACATCTTGGCTTTTTAACTTCAAACGCCACCAATAGTTGCAAGCCATCTGATAGGCTGATCAGGTCAGGGGTGACGTCCACACTTCATCTGTTTTGATTAATAGCTCCATCCTGTATCCGACCAATTTTTCTTTTGTTGCCTGTGAATTTACAGTATGTTTGTTTTTCTTTATATCTAGCAAAACAGCACCACTAGCAAACAGGTTGTAAAATAATACAGACGACTCATTGACCTCCCTTTATAGCTGAAATCTTAGGGTAGAGGGCTAGTCGATTACTTCGACCCTAGTTCTTGACTGGTACTTATTTTATCGACACCGAGAAGATGACAGAAAATTCAAAATGCAATGGCGGACGAAATGCCACTAAACATTTTATCCGACGTTTTAACGACTCAACCAGCTCGACGCCCTAATAATAATAATAATAATAATAATAATAATAATAATAATAATAATAATGATAATAATTATAATAATAATAATAATACAGAAACAGAGGGGTTTATCATAGCAGCCCAAGATCAATGCCTACCTACAAAGAACTACCAGGCCAACATATTAAAG
>NC_068989.1:20449325-20453768 GCF_001194135.2 Octopus bimaculoides
TAATAATGTAGTACCAGGCAGTGGCTCTCATGGCTTCTGATCTTAATTAATTGGAAGTGTTATCGTGTACATTGTTTTGCCTTGGTATAAAAGATGGGCTACAGCAAATATTCTGCTCAATATCACAGATTTGCCTGTCAGTTGTTTGAACTTAACCAGTTGAGCATGTCCCTTGGTGGCTGACGATATGTGCATCTCTGATCATGAGCAGAAGTAGTGGGGGAGCATCATAGCCATGTGTTGAGAGGAATTCTTTGGGGGTTGAATAATTCACCTTTGGAAACATGCGTGTTTTGCTGAACATCCTTAAACAAACCTTATTCAGGGACCTTTTGAGCGGGATGGGCTACTCGACCCGAAGAAAATTCTAACTGAGCCCCACCTGCGAGGTCATGCGCTGTTTACCTTGATACGAGACCACCATGTCACCCACATATGGTTGTAATGCGTGTGCCTAGTGTACCCTTATCAGACGGGTAGTCATGATGGGTATAATGGGCTTCGTATATTTTACCCCAGTGTCACTTTGATGGCATGCACTGCTTTCTCACTCAATAATAATAATAATAATAATAATAATAATAATAATAATAATAATAATAATAATAATGATAATAATTGGTACGTGGGTGTTCAGTGTCTCCCACGATAAGTTAACTTCTAAGTACCAAAGCTTAATAACTTGCAGAAAGAGACCCTCTGAGACCGCTGACAATAGGTTGCTGTCTGCTCTCATATAACCAAACAGATCAATAAGACCAAAAACTTTGAGAAGTAAAATAATAATAATAATAATAATAATAATGATGATGATGATGACGATGATGATGACGATGATGATGTTGATGATGATAATGATGATGATGATGATCTTTGCTGCCCAAGAATAAGCTTTTCGAACCAACTCAATCAAATGTAGCACCGATAAGACAGCAGTATCGCGTATGTGTAGATTATGTAAAAAATCATTTGTGACATATAATTAGTTCATGATAAGACCTGGCCCAAGTAGAGCAGAAAACGCTATGACAAAGTGGAATTGCGAATACACTACGAGTTGTGCAGGACGTATGGGCTAGAATGTTCCAACAAATGATAAGAGCACTAACCTTTGCCAGTAGAAGTGAATGATGATGTGAAACGCAAATGGGACATGTCAACCTATACAGATAAGAAGCTGCAACCTAACTCGTCAGATATCACAATCCTGAAGACGGAGTCTAAAGAATGGACCTTCATCAACGTATCAAAGCGAGAAGTTCCAAGACGTAGTATTGGAAAAGAAATGCATCCATAGAGCCTCAAAAAAGTTAGTGTGACACCTGTGATCGGTGCACATGGGGCCATCTCAAAGGAAGCAATATTCTGGCATTAAAAGCTACTTTATAGGAAGTACACAGCTGTCAACGATACTTGGAACAGCACAATGTGTTGAGTAAAGTGTTGGGCTCTAATCTGCGGAAGGAGCCGAAACATCATATACATAATACAAGAGAAGAAAGGAAAAGACAAAAACAAAATGAAAGAAAAAAGAAAAGAGGAAATAATAATGATAATAATAATAATAATAATAATAATAATAATAATAATAATAATAATAATGATGATGATGATGATGATGATGATGATGATGATGATGATGATGATGATGATGATGATGATGATGATTTCAAATTTTGGCACAAGGCCAGCAATTTCAGAGGAGGAGGTAAGTCGAGATATGGGCTGTGTCAGTATTAAGATACTCTCTGCTTCTTTTCTGAAATGGACAAATGTCGAGATAGAGAAATTGGTTAGAACTTGAAAAGCTGCTCAAAATGCACACTCCAAAAGTAATACCGACAGACTCTACCTACAAAGAAAGGAAAGAAGCAGGTGATTAATAAATTCCCAAGAGGCCGTTAGTACAGCGATAATAGGGTCGAAAAATTATGCTGTGCGGAGTGACGTATGAATACTATCGACAACTAGATATGCTCAAAAAGTTACTAATAGGAGAGTTCAAGAAGAAAGACCACAGAGCATGCAAATAGAAAGAAATGGAATTACATAGTCAATTCATGCATCAGATCAAGAGCGCTGGTAGTACAGAATGCTGGATCTGGCTGACGGATGGAAAACTGAAACGAGAAACCGAAAAGCTAACTATAGTCTCTCAGTACAAGCTATTAAAACGAATCGGATGAAGGCAAAGATCGACAAAACCCCGTCAGAGAGCAAATGTATAATCTGCAGGCCTGGAGACGAATGCATCAACCATCTCTTGAGTTGGTGTAGTAAGCTAGTGCTCCCAAAATGTATAAGCGCAGGCATGACTGAGTAGGTAAAAGAGTGTATCGGGATATTTACTGAGTGTGTGACTTCGAAATAACAAGAAAATGGTATGAACACTAACCAGAGGCTTTGATTGAGAGCGAGAAGTATAGAATCTTAAGGGACTCTCACATAAAGACTGACCATATTATCGAAGCAGGAAGAGCAGATATGATTATAAAGGGCAAAAATAATAAGCAGTGTAAAATCAAAGACTTTGCAATTCTCTATGAAAACAGAGTCGATACCAAAGAAATTGAGAAAAATATCAGAATCCAACCAGAGAGCTGAAGAGACCGTAGAAGGCTAAGACAACAATTATTCCTGTGGTAATTGATGCGCTTGCGGCAATACCCAAAATGCTTCTTAAAAGAGTGAAAGACATTGAAATTAAGATTCGCATTGTCGAAATGTAGAGAAGTTCTATAATTTGCAAGATCCTATAATCTACAAGAATCCAAAGAACGATTATTGAGATTTGAGGAGACTTGTCACCAACACCCAAGATAATATTCCTGTTAATTAAATTAACATGTACTATCTTGGTAATGATAATAATAAATATATCACCAGTTACAGATGATTAAATTCAAACTGTTCACAAAAATGAAAGTATCTGGATTCTTTGATCCAAACAGGAAGAATATTTAGCACGAATACTAGTATGTAGTTTAAGGCAAATAAGTGTGTAGTTTTATTTATGAAGCGAAGCTGAATGATTGAATTTGATGGTATAAGATTACCAGAAGATGCGAGTGAGAAGTAATAATGGATACAAAAACCTGAGGAAGCTGCAAGACGATAATTTAATGGAAAGGGAAATAAGAGAAAAAGTTTCAAAAGTGTACAAAAGAAAGAATTGAAAGGTGCTAGAAACTAAATAAAAAGGAAGGAATATTATCAAAGCATGGGTGATAGTAGTATTAAAACATACAACTCTTAAAGATAGAGCTGCAGGAATAAAGCGGAAGAACTATAAAGCTTGTCATAATGCACAACACCCACTACTCTAAATGTGATTACGACAGTTTCTACTAAGTAAGGCGTTAAAGGTTTGTTGCACTATTAGGTTTGGAAAACTGTGTGGTACATTGCAAAGAAACGATACTGTCTGCGGTTACAAAAATCCCACAAAAACCTAAAATAGTAGGAGAATTAAAGACTAGAAGACCGAATGACAGGACAAATAGATGGAAACAAACCGAGCATATTTGACGGAAAGGACGTTAGTTGTGATTGACAGATGGAAACCTGAAACGTAAAATGAAATCGATAATTAAAACCTCTCAGTAAAGAGCTAGTAGAACGAGTTTGATAAAGACAAAGATTGATAAAACTCAGTCAAAGAGCAAAGACATAATCACTGAAAAAGCGGACAAAAATATTGGTTTCAAATTTTGGCTCAAGTCCAGCAATTTCGAGGGAGGGGTAATTCGATTACATAAACCCTAGCACTCAACTGGGTCTTATTTTATCAACCTCGATAATATGAAATACAAAGCCGACCTCGGTGGAATTTGAACTCAGAACGTAAAGACGGACGAAATACCGCTAAGCACTTTGTCAGGTGTGCTTACGATTCAGCTAGTGGGGGAGTGGAAGTGGACAAAGATATTAACCATGTCTTAAATGTAGTAAGCTCATACAAAATGAGTATACGTGCAGACATGTCATATCGTTAAGTTGGTTTTTGAATATAATACACCTGTTAGCGTATATTATAATGGACGTAGGGTTGATTATGGAATGTTTATTATGTTTATATTTTTAATAATATTTTTCTATCTTTATATAATAAGTATTTTATATACATTCATTTGTTATTTATTGTTGGTTGATATATACATTCTTTTATTATTATTGTTGTATTTTGACCTAAATATTAGCTATATTTTTGAATAGAATTGATTTTCGATAGTTTTAATTGATTTTAATCGATTTAAATTTTCTTTCTATTTGAAAATTGGTTATGAAACATGTGTATTCGTTTTATTATCTTTATCTTATGATATTTACTTTGTTTTATATTATATTTATTTATTGTGCTTTTACTTATTAATTTTTCTATATGTGACAGAGTAGTTTCATCGATGAGTTCATGAACCTTGGTTCTTTTCCCTAAAACTATAT
>NC_068989.1:20454084-20455818 GCF_001194135.2 Octopus bimaculoides
CTATATATATATATAGCTACATAATTATATGTATATATATCTATACACTCACAGATACACATATACATACATACAAATATGTATGTATGTATATATTTATGTAACCCCAAATAACATGTTTAGTTTTGAGAATTTTTAGAAAATTTTCGTGAATTTGTATTTTACACACGGGAATTCATTTGATTATGCAAAATCTCCACCAAAGTTTTTGGTCTGTGATTTAAAGCCTATTTAGATGTTATTTTCAGAACATCCCACATATAAAAACACAGCTCTTCAATACAACTAAATGAATATAATGAGGCCCTAGGTACATGCAATCACCGCTTTTTCCATACCTTGAAATTTTACCAGAAATTTAAATGCATCCTAAATAGCCACACAGCACCTATCCTGAACACCACTTAGGTATTCCCCACTAGTCTAGTTGACTTTCCATTAATTTTTTAAATTTCTAATCTTATTTTAATTATTTAATACAACACAAATGGGCGCGCATATGCGTACTTATGCGGATGTATGTGCGTATGTATATGTGTGTGTGTGTGCGTGTATGTGTGTGTACGTGTGCATGTATGCATGCATATGTGCGCACGTGTATGCGTATATGCATGTATTTATGGGTATTCGTGTGTGTGCATATATACATATGTATCTTTATGTATTTATATGCATGAATTGTACATGTATGTATATATGTGCATGCGTATGTATGTATATGTATATACATGTATATGTATGTGTGTGTGTATGTGTATATATATGCATGCAAGCGTACGGGTTTAAATTCACAAGTACGCAAGCCTATATAAATAATACATACACACGCATATATGTACAAGTATGCGTGTGTATATATCGATATGCACTTCTTTCTTTCTCTCTGATTCCTCTACCCACACTATCACATGACCCAGTAGAATAAACGCATAAGACTATTTATAGACACGTGACCATTCTTGGTATTCTTCCTTTCCGTTTTGTAGTTTACTACTTACTTTAAGACCCCCCTCCTATACCTTTTTCTGTACCCATCCCTTAATGCCATTCTAACACATCATCCTATCTCACACACCTCACACATTAATTACTTACATTCTTCCTCTTCCCAATCCTCCCCTACTCCTCTCCTCTCCTATTATCATGACCACCAATTAACACTCCTTTCATTTTTTTACTTTCTTACACTTTTTCATTTTCTCTTTCCTTTCTTTCCTTGTTTTTTTTTCACCTTTTCCTTTGACCTCTCTCTTCATTTTAACACACACACATCTCTTCTCCCCTTTCTATCCATTTAATAACACCACTACATTCTCTAATTTTCATTCCCACCACAAAACCACTTTCAATGAACACTTTCCATTTGTGATGACAAAATATGAACTCCTATTGGAATTTACATACCACGGACATTTCTACCACTTCTACACATCACTTTCTTTGGATAATGGAAATGCAACTATCCATTTTTATTTTTATTTCTATATTCATCCTCCTATTTCCCTATATACTCCTTATTTGGTTCCTTTTCCAAAATAACTCCTCATATTGAATTCTAATATTTTCCTCTAATTAACCATATCGCATCGTCTCTGGTGAAGGAATATCCCTAATATCCCAGAAACAGCTGCAAGACTAACCTGAAGATTCCACACAGCCTTGGCTTTGTTGTCTCATTTTATTTAACACACACACGCATATATATGCATATATATATATATATATATATATATA
>NC_068989.1:20456132-20458141 GCF_001194135.2 Octopus bimaculoides
ATATATATATATATATATATATATATATATATATATATATATATACATATGTGTGGGGGGACATAAATACATACACACACATACACATATATATATATGTATATACACATGTATGTATGTATGTATGTATGCATGCATGTACGTATGTATGTATATATGTATGTATGCATGCATGTATGTATGTATGCATGCGTGTGTGTGTATGCATGTATGTGTATGTGTGCGTATGTATATATGTATGTATGCGTGTACGTTTGCATGTATTTTTCATATTTATGTGTTTTTGTGTTCGTGTTTGTGTGTTGTTATGTGTGTGTGTGTGTGTGTGTTTGCATGTGTGTGTATGTGTTTAACTCTGTCTGATAGAACTACTCGGGATCTTCGTCTTCAAAACCTCAAACAACGCTTACTGAAAGACAATATCCACCCTCACTCATAGACGTGGGAATTAAACGTGCCAAAAAATTAGACATACAAACACTAAGAACAACAAAACGTAACACCACACCTCATCTCAAAACATTACTATTCATATCAACACACAACCCCAGAAACTGTCAGGCATTCAACACTATTGTGCAAAATCTTCCTTTACTAAATAGAGATCCATAAATGAACGACATCCTGAAAACGCACAAAATCATCAAATGCAAAAAGCAACACAAATCGCTAAAGAGACTGCTAACAAATGCAAAGCTTTACAGGACGCCCAAACCGTGGAACCTGCCCCAACTTACTTGAAGGCTCGGATTTCCTTTTCAAACGAGGACAGAGGTTCACAATTGAAACTAGTTCCACTTGTGCCTCTGAGAACCCAATTTATGTAATAACCTGCTCGGGTTGCGGACACAACTATATTGGACAGACGAGGATGACCTTGAGACGGAGAACCACTCTACATAAAGAGCAAATCCGTTTCCCGCAATACAGGCAAATTCTCTTCTGTGAACGTATAGAAAAATGTGCAGATAACATCAACCCAAATTTCACAGTCTTCCCCTTCTACCAGTGCAAACATACAACCTCTCCACAAGAACGTTTAAATAAAGAAACTTTTTTCATTGAAAAATGCAGAACACGTCTTAATATGCACGCATAGCCATCTTTTACATATTTTAATTCACGATTACATCACTGCACATAAATCTCCTCATTAAACAAGTTTTTCGAAACTTTTTTTTTGTGTGTATATATATATATTCCCCTCTCCTTACCGAAAGCCGAACTGTTACCTCCCTTGCCCAAAACAACAACAGTAATAACGATAACCAATTACGTCCCCTTATTTTTCTACTTGTGAAGTCATTCACTCGTAAATATCATCACACACAACATGGACAAAAATTTCTTGTTAAGAAAATACATACTCACATAAGTAAACTTTAATATCATGAATAGCGAACGCGAAACCGGTAGATATATTAAAAATGATATTAAAACTATGTTGAAGTGTGTGTATTTTCCCTTTTTAATTTCTTATGTATATATATTACAACTCACTACGTGGGGATAATCGAAATTCTTCCTTTTCTGTTACCACTATATATATATATGTGTGTGTGTGTGTGTGTGTGTGTGTGTGTGAGTGTGTGTTTGTGTGTATGTTATACATTCATACATATATATATATGTATATATACATATATAAATAAATATATATATATGTATATATATATATATATATATATATATATATATATATATGTATGTGTGTGTGTGTGTGGGGGTGTCATGAATTAGAGTCTTGCCTTTTTGTAGTCTCTGTTGGGTTAAGATCATCTTTGGGTGTGCAAGCAACACACACACATATATACACACACATACACACACACACGCATGTGCGCTGACTCACACACACACATGCACACAGGCACATGCACCCACCCACCTACACAACCACACACACACACACACAAAGATAATTTTGATTCAAGAAAGACTAACCCTGATGCATTGCACTCCGACGATGACTTAGCTGTCAACAACATTGTTGTATAATAATAATAATA
>NC_068989.1:20459439-20461068 GCF_001194135.2 Octopus bimaculoides
TATATATATGTATATATATATGCATATATGGGTACAGGACGTCACCAAGTGTTTAAACAACATGAAGTAAGAAGACAAATGTTAAATACGCAATCAATGAGAGAAAAATGGAAAACAGGACAAGTAACTCAAAGAACGACCCTTCAGTAGTTGTCGGCTGTCTTTCTACTGTCTTCGAAGACAGTTGCTCCCATAAATTCTAAAATAAAATTTTCGATTTATGGACGGTCAAAGTTGGGAATAAAAACAGGACAGTGGAGACATACAAGGAAACCGAACGAAAGCAAACATGGAGGGTCGTTAGACCAGAACGAAAAGGAAAATAGTGAACTTTGGGAGAAATATTTTCTTTGAAAAGAGAAAAGATAGAAGAGAGAAATAGAGGACATCCTGTCATTTCCTCACGTGACCATCTTTCTTTTCCTGCACGACATTCTAAGGACTGGACGTCTTTCATCTTTCTCTTCTATCTTTTCTCTTTTCAAAGAAATATTTCTCCTAGCGTTCACTATTTCCCCCTCGTTCTTGTCTAATGACCCTTTATGATGGTTTTCGTTCGGTTTCCTTGTATGTCTCCACTGTCCTGTTTTTTGTTCCCAACTTTGATCCTATATATTTTATTTTGGAATTCATGGGAGTAACTGTCTTCGAAGACCATAGTGCCGTTCAAATGCTCGAAATGAGTAGACAGACAGCTGACAACTGATGAAGGGTCATTCTTTGTTTTACTTTTCCTGTTTTCCATTTTTTCCTTCGTTTGCGTATTTAACGCATTTGTTTTCTTACTTCATGTTGTTTACACAGTTGGTGACGTCCTGTTCCCAAATATAATTCATATATATATAGGTATATGTATATATATATATGTATGTATATATATACATTTATTTATATATGCATAGTGGCGTACGTACACTTTGTCTCTTATATGCAAGTACACATTTTTCTAAATCTTGTATGACTCAATTTATATCTATCAGCCCCTTCACCCTTATTCGTTCATTCCACTGTTCGTTCTTTCGTTCCACCTCGCTCACGTTTTCTTGCCTTCTCTTCTCCCTCCACTTTTCACTTCACTATGTTCCTGTCATTTTTTCTCGTCCCTCCCTAATTCTTTTGTCCCTCTACCTCTCTCTCTTATCTTCCCATGTGACCGGTGTTCGGCCAGGCCTGACCTTTCTTTTTGGGGCGGCCGTTGTGCGTGCAACATCGTTATTTCTCTCTGTGCCTGTGAAATCTTGTATCCCGGCTGTAAGGTCTTATTTCCATATACGCCTGCTTAATTTTATTCGTCCTCAGTCGAAAGACATCTGTTGCTATGTCCCGTTATTATTCCTACTGTATTTGTGTAACATTGTTCGTTTTTTTCCGTCCTTGTTTTTGTATACATTCGCTGCTTTCTTCCAATGAATCTAATGCCCTTAGCTTAGTTTTTCCTTGGGGCTGGCCAGATTGGAGCAATATCGAGAATAACTAGCCGAAATTGCAAAGATAATCTGGATCTCGACAGAAGAGAGAAAACTCCGAATGACATGTCCGTTTTTTCTTTGTATCGTCTATCTGTATGTTTTGTCCCTTTCTTGTATCACTTAACTGTCTGGGTTGGAATACAGTATTGATGAAGGAAAT
>NC_068989.1:20461593-20462408 GCF_001194135.2 Octopus bimaculoides
GCATGTGTATTTGTGTGCATGTCTCTGTGTGTGTACGTGTATGGGCATAGATGTGTGTTTGTGCGTATTTGTGTTTGTGCGTATGTGTGTGTGTGTGTGTGTGTGTGTGTGTGTGTGTGCGTGTGTGTGTGTGTGTGTATGCATATACAACGTTCATACATACATCAGATATAATATAATATTGTAAGCCTGAATTCTATAATAGGATTTCGAAAATTTTTCCAGAAACCAAGAAAAGAAAAGTTTCCTTTGCAGATGTTAGCATATATAAAATTTCACAGTTCAATTGAAGAACGCAGACGTAAGAACGTTGTATGCTAGGAAAAATGATTTATTCAAAAAAGAGGAGTACAAAAGAGGAGTACAAAACAAAATCTCGCACACTGGAGGATTTGGAGACGCGAATTCAGGAGGTTCTCAACGAGATCCCAGACGACGCCCTTCAGAAGGTTGTTCATTCCGTCCGTGGCTGTTTGAGGAAACTGGTTATTGCCACCGGTGCTTACGTTGAAATATGAAGATTTTCTTTCATTTTTCCATGTAATAAAGAAGATGTATCATTTGTTTCAATAAATTTGTTAGATGAATATGGATTTTATTACCAATTTTTAATGCCTATTTACTTTTCACTCAACCTGTATACATAACTTTATCGGTCGCACATATACAGTATATATGTTTTGTTTATTCGTCAAATATGGAGCGGAATCGCATCCGGAGACAGCTCCCTACATGGCAAACTAAGTATGCACGATAGATAAAGCTTACATTATTAGAGCTGATGTTAATATGTAATTATATATATATATATATAT
>NC_068989.1:20463148-20464004 GCF_001194135.2 Octopus bimaculoides
GCATGTATATATGTCATATGAAGTTTATTGCACAGAATATTCTGAAATCTCTCAAGGGATATGCTAATGGCATTGGCTATTTGATTTATAGTCAATCGCATGTCATCTATCACCATGTGGTGAATAGAATTAATGCTTCCCTCGGTCGTAGCAGTTGCAGGACACCTAGACCTTGGGTCATCTTGAACTCTCTCTTTTCTCCTAAATTCAGCTGTCCACGTTTGAACTGTTGATAGAGCTGGAACATCATCCCCTAACGTAACAACGATGTCAGCATAATGTCTTTGGAGGACATACCCGATACTTGATAACACCACAATACCAAATTTTGTCCATTTTCAGAAGAAATCTCTACTAGTTAGTACTAAATTCTTCTTTGAACAGTCAAATCTCAGTTTACCTGAAACGAAACAATGCGTTTATCAATAAGAACAGCAGAAATTAATGCTTGCAAGATTTCGCAGCTGTAGCATCACTCCTTCATAATCAGACTATGAACTTTTCAGCACACCCTCGTACATTCTAACATAAAGTTTAATTAAATATATTCCAAAATCAATATCTACCCAAATCAATTAACAATTTAATCAACAATAAATGTCACCTTTAAAGAAACTAAAACAATATTTAAAAAACAAATAACAAATTAAATTAATCGACTTAGATACACTAACAAAGACGGTCCTTTACCACGTCATACACGGAAAGAAATAGTAATGACTAGCAAATAAAAAATACTAAGCATTCATGAAATCATGCAGACTTAATGTTAAAATACACACGTTCTAAATCAGATATGACTACTTTATACGTATGTATGTACACACACACACACACACACACACACACACACACA
>NC_068989.1:20464014-20464794 GCF_001194135.2 Octopus bimaculoides
TATATATATATATATACATATGTTTATGATAAAAAGTGTACAGCTGTACAGTGTGGAAAATTTACTCCCCACGGCAAGTTCGGTGTACCCTTTTTATCGACTTTTCTAAACAATGCAAGTCATGTCGACGCAAACACCAGCCACTTCGGAGACTGTTTTATCATCTATACATACATACATAGATACATACGTACATACATACATACATACATGCATATATACATACATACATACATACATATATACATACAAACATACAGGAAATGCAAATACATAAATATGTATGTACACCTATGTATGTATACACAAACACACACACATACATATACATAAACATGTGTGTATTTATATGTATATATATGTATATATGTATGTATATATATATATGTATGTATAATACACACACACGCACACACACACACACGCACTCACACGCACACACATATATATGTACACATGTATATACATATATATATGAGTGAGTTATCATCTGCAAATCACTTATATTTTCATATAGGGAGAAAACTTTTACAACTACTTATGTAGCTTTTAAAGTTCAAACAGACACGTATTGAGTAGAATGAAATCATGTGCTGTAGTGTGCGTGCAAGTAACTTTCAAATCAGCAGTAAAAGAACCATTAATACAACGTGGATACATAAATGATTATTGCTACTTTTGTAGGGGCAAACAGAAACCAGTTCAGTTGGCGTTACATTCCAACTATACACACACTTGATGGACGTTCGAAGTGCATATATGCATGTATGCATGCATGTA
>NC_068989.1:20464804-20469417 GCF_001194135.2 Octopus bimaculoides
GACACGTATTGAGTAGAATGAAATCATGTGCTGTAGTGTGCGTGCAAGTAACTTTCAAATCAGCAGTAAAAGAACCATTAATACAACGTGGATACATAAATGATTATTGCTACTTTTGTAGGGGCAAACAGAAACCAGTTCAGTTGGCGTTACATTCCAACTATACACACACTTGATGGACGTTCGAAGTGCATATATGCATGTATGCATGCATGTATGTATGCATGCATGCATGTATGTATGTGTGTGTATGCATGCATGTACGTATGTATGCATGTGTGTATGCATGTATGTATGTATTTATGTATGTATGTATGTATGTATAGATAGATAGATAGATAGATAGATAGATAGATAGATAGATAGATGCACGAACATTATTTTCCTCGATCGAGCGATCTACTAGCGCAAATCAATCGACACCGTCGACTGAATTTTACAAAAAATTATTGCTTTATAAGTTTGTTCAGAGTTGCCGCTCTTAGATATATTCCATTGACAAGAGACAAAAAACTCGAAACTTCGATGTCTGGGATTCCTGATAGATGGCAACGCTAAACAAACCAGATGTATTCACACCTTTTACCATAAGAGAGATATTTTCTCCACGTTAACTGCAGTGACTTTGCTTTTTAGAAGTTGAAATATTTGATAAACATATTTTAACTAACCTATACATATATTTCTGTACAGGGTTAGAGCAAAAGTTCGGAACAGTTTTAAAGTAAAATTCAGAAGCAATATTGAGATGTTGGTACATATCTTGATTCAACCTCGTATGTTCCACTTTTATTCCACCACCTTTGGCTATCTTTGAAGTAGCTTCATGAGCTCATCCTCTCAGAACTTGGCATCTTTCTGGGACATGAACTAGTCTAAATGGTTTTGACAGTCTTCCAAAGAATTGAGGTTCTTTCAATTAGAAGAATTTTGTAGAGACTGAAATAAATGGTAATCCGAAGGTACAAAGACAGGTGAGTATGGTGGGTGTGGTACCAATTTCTACCAGGTCTGAGAGGAAACATGGGGGTCTAGTGTTGTCCTGAAGGAAAACGACGCCCTTCGGATAGGCAAAATTCTGGGCGTATTTCATCCGTCACCTTTAATAAGCCTAATTGTGAACAATGTCTGAATTCTACATCTGATTTTATGGAAGGTGCTCGTAATACACAATGCCTTTCCAATGCTTGAGATACAGATGCTTCCAATGCCCTTCCAATGCTTGAGATACAGAGTATCCCCATCTTCGTATACTGACCCCCTTTTCAAGTAGCTGATGGTGGTCCATTTCGTTTTCTCCAGGAAATATTTACTCCCGATTACTGTAAACAAGCCATTTTTCATCACTGTAATAGTTCTTTTTTTTTTAAAATGGGGCGTCTTTATTGCATTTGAGAAGAGATTCACTTATAGAAAGGCGGTCCATTTATTTTTTTCTGTTAAATTATGACGCACTCAAATATCATAGCGATTCACGTATCTAAGTGTTTTTAAATGCCTTAACGTTCATATAAGATATGTGGGATTTCTCTGCGATATCTCGTGTCGTGTGCCCGGAAATATTTTTCATTAACATTTCGATTTAGTTATCATGAACGACTGTAGGCCTGCCGGAATGTTAATAGACTTTCATTTTCTAAACCTAGCGAATTAGTTAAGAATAGTCCTCTTAGATATGACACCGTCTCCACAAACTGCAGATGATTTATTTTACTGTTTGTACAACGTTTTATTCTTTCGGGGAATAAAAGAGCATGAAATGACGAAAATGTGTCTAATTTTCCTTCATTTTCACTGTTAACGTAAAGACAGTAGAAGTAAACTATCCTTTTATTCTTTTATGCGTTTCACTCCAAAGGCCGTATCCATACTGGGCTTATCATCTTCTTCGTATACTGAACGGCTTTCTTTTGTGATTGGAGTTTGGTTAAGGGGGGAATTTGATATTACCTTTTTTGAACTTCTCACCGTGATGTCGTTCCAGCTGGGACTTTGGATAACAGGAAGTCAAGTTGTTTTTGAAAATGTCTACCCCTACATCATGTAGATCTCTCAAATATTTTGGTAAGCCTTTAAATAGCTATGGGTCCTTGAATCTGAAGCTATTGCAATACATGTTCCATACTCTAGAACAGATAGCTAGGACATTTGGAACAGAGTAGTGACGTCCATTTCGGGGCGCTTGTATAGCTTTCGGTGCCAAAGTTTGGTGTCAGTCCTTCCAGGAACTTCCATGCGTATATCACATATGTTGTTTTCTTCATCCCATTTATATATAGCATCTAGAACTTTCTGTAGAAGATTAGTATCAAAAGGTTCCTTGACTTCTTGTTCCACTTTTGTGCCGTCAGCATAGCTAGTACGTGTGGCTGTCTGTGTAACTGATGGTATATCCGAAAGAACCACCATAAACATCAGGGGCTCCAAGACAGTTCCCTGAGGCACTCCACTCGCTATCACTGTCTCCTTGGAGATGACCCCATCGGTTTCCACAGCTTGGCTTCTATTTTTAAGCATTTATGTAACCACTCTCAGGTTTTCTATTATTCCAAGTCTCCGTAGCTTGCGATATATTATCCCATGATTAGCCTTATCAAAGGCTGTTGCAAAACCGAGATATATCACATCCACGTTTGAGCAATTAATCAGTTGTTTCTACATCCAGTCATAATGCTGCAGAAGCTGTGTAAGGCAGCTTTTTCTTGAGCGGAAGCCACGTGGGTGTGAGGGAATAAGTCATTATCTTTTTAGAATGTGATCAGCTTCCACCTGGCAATACGTTCTATGACTTTGCTGACATGTGTTGTTAAAAATATATGCCTTTAATTTTTATCATCAGCTCTGCTACCTCCTTTATGGATAAGACTTATTATGTCTTCCTTTAACTTTAGGAGAACTATCCCACTTGCAAGGAAGCTTTGGAAGAAGATCTGTAGTGGACTGGCAAGAGCTCATTTCTATTTCTTTAAGAGAATTGATGGGAATCCATCAGAGCTTATGGATGAGTTTATGCTCATTTCATCAATGGCTGATATTACATGAGTTTTCTCTACTTAGATGTAATGAATAATTGCTATCTCTTTGAGTAGAAATTTGGTGTCAAAGAACTCATTAGGTATAGCTTTCCCAAATGCCCCAACGGAGTTGTGAAAGCGCTTTTGTATTGCACATTCAGTATTTCACTTATCCTCTGGAGGGTCTGCAGTCAGTGAGCCATTTACTTCGAACAGTGGCCCCATCTTGTACCGTACTGAAGCAGACTATTTTTCAAATCTATATAAGGCTTTAGGGTGGTCTTTACATTTGTCACAGCTCTAGCTTCTTTCTCTGCCCTCTCTTTTTCATTGGAGTGTTTTAGTTCACTTTCAATCTCAAGTAATGTCTTTTGAAATAGAATTCTTCGCTACCCTTTATGGCCCACTTAAACGATTTGAGATCTTTGCTCGCCGTCTTATTATAATTTTCTTATGCTAGGGAATAATGTTTTTCGGTCGGTTTGGCATTCTCTCTGGATCAAATTTACTGCATTTGTCATGCATGATTGTCATAAAGTATTGTAGTTTTATGTCAATATCTTGCATAGAGTGACTATTAGACCAGTTTTCTTTCATGAATTCTTTCTGAATACTCTTCCCATCAGCTCTTTGGAAGTTCAAGCTGGAAAGGTGTTAGGCGCTTCTAGTAGCCGGCATGTCTGCAATTCTCTGCGGACCAGGAAGTGTTAGTTCAGTTAAGTTATGATTCAAGAAAATCGTCAGTGTCATCTTAAAATTACAGATGAGCGCCGTATTACTTGTAAAGCAGAGGTCCAGAGCATTTTTAGTGCGACTTTTCTTGTACTTGCACCAGATCACACTGTAAAAGCTATGTATTTGCAATCCAGGAGGTGGAAATTGCTACAAAATACCTAACAAACGAAAGAGACTGAAGTCTTTGGAGCCCCAAATTGCAACCGAGAATGTTGACTATATCACAATTTTGTGGATGACATCACAGATGTGATCAACAACTGCCCAAAAATGTCAACATGGCACTACCTACCAATGCGATACGACATTATAACTAAAACGGATATACAACACCACCCGAAAAAATTACTGTCCTTGGATAAATATAAAGAATCCCCATTATTCAATACGTACATAAACACCAACACAAAGGATTTTGATGAAATATTTCCAACAAAGTTTCTACCAAGCGCAAACATAACAGATATCGTTGTTTAGGACAAGTAAGAAAATGTAGAGATCAGCTGCCCTCCTAATCTGAACATCTCTTCGAAAATCAAACAGAAAGAGAATAACTACGGTTAACTGCTTAGATACCTTCAGATTATAAATTTACATTTATACTAATAATAGTTGATGCACTTCGTTTTGTGAAAAAATACCTAATTCATAACCTGGAAAAGCTAGGGCATTTAGAAAAAGAAACCAACCACTTACCGCACATTACTAACGCAATGTTAGAGGAACAGTAAAGATATGCAAGACTTTTCTGAAGTTATCTACATTCCAACGCTGAAGTTCTGTATCTTTGTTAGATAAACCAGCTCTTTCATAACAGAAAAATTTCAAATTAAAAATAGAAGGGAACACACACACACACACACA
>NC_068989.1:20469864-20476978 GCF_001194135.2 Octopus bimaculoides
GAAGTACGCGGTTACAGCAGAAACGATTAGAAA
The DNA here is from genome assembly GCF_001194135.2 of Octopus bimaculoides. Lineage (NCBI taxonomy): Eukaryota > Metazoa > Mollusca > Cephalopoda > Octopoda > Octopodidae > Octopus > Octopus bimaculoides. The sequence goes on from NC_068989.1 coordinate 20,469,898, forward strand.
TTATCAATACCTATAAACACAGAAACATATTTACACATATAAACTAGGCTATATTAATAATGGTTTCAAATTTTGGCACAAGGCCAGCAATTTCAAGTGGGGCGTAAGTCGTTTACATAGACCCCAGTGATCAACTGGCACGTATTTTATCAACCCCGGAAAGATGAAAGGCAAAGTCAAACTCGGCGGAAGTTAAACTTAGAGCATAAAGACGAACAAAATGTCGTTATGCATTTTGCCCGGCGTGCTGACGCATCGGCAAGCTCACCGTCTTAATAATAATAATAATAATAATAATAATAATAATAATAATAATAATAATGATGATGATGATGATGATGATGATGATAATATGATATTATTAATATTAATATTATCATTATCCTCTACGTCGGCATGTCGTCCGACTTTACGTTCTGGGCTCAAATTCAGCTGAGATCGACTTTACCTATTATACCTTTAATGGTCGATGAAATAAGTATCAGTCGAGTTATGGAGTCGATGTGATCGATGATACCTGCTACTCTAGAACTTCAGGTCTTAAGATTATTTCTTACTTAAGATTACTTCTTACTGGTAAAACCATTAGCACGCCGGACAAAATACGAAGCAGTATTTCGGCTATCTTAAAGTTCTGAGCTCAAATTCCACCGATTTCGACTTTGACTTTCATCTTTTCAGGGTCTATAAGAAGAGTACTAGTCATGTGATAGGGTCGTTGTAATACACTTCCCCTTCCTTAAAATAATCTACTGGCTCATCTTGTTTGTTGTTAACACAACGTTTCGGTTGATATACCCTCCATCCTTCATCAGGTGTCTTGGTGAATTTCGAACTTGGGTTCTCATTCCTAAGAAATTTCCCCAAGCCACCTGATGAAGGCTGGAGGGTATATCAGCCGAAACGTTGTGTTAACAACAAACAAGATGAGGACAGATATATGTCAATTGCAAATAATGTAAATAATGTACATTATTTGTTACTTGCTTTTTAAAAATTAAAAATGATCTAAGGCGGAGAGCTGGCAGAATCGAGAGCACGCCGAGCGAAATGCTTAGCGACATTTTGTATCTCTTTACGTTCCAAGTTCAAATTCGGTCGGAGTCGACTTCGCCTTTCATCATTTCCTTGTCGATAAAATAAGTTCCAGTTGAGCGTTGGGATCGATGTAATCGATTTATTCCCTATCTGAAAATTGCTGGCCTTATGCCTGGCGTCGTAGTGTGATGGTAGGTTAAGGGGAAGATACTACATCGTGCGTTTTCTTACACACATTGCAGGTATAGACACACATATGCATGCGCACACAAATGGAATTGTAAAATATTTGAGCGCATGCACACACACAAACGCACATATATAACCCTTGTCCGAAATGCAATTCAATTTTGCTTGGTATGGTTCAATAATATCTGCTCAGTACAATCCAATATTACCAAATCTGCTCGAGTCACTACTTGAAGTTTACCCTTTACGATCTTATGCTCTGGTACCGCTCAATAAATTTTGGCAGGCATTATTGGTTTCACATTTGGCGATATAACTACATGTAAGGTAATTGTAAAATTTACAATATTTTATTAAAATAATGTGATCGAAACCCCTCCTTCTATCACTTCCTGAAGTCAAACTATAGAAGTTTTGGTTGGGAATATTTTCAAGAACAAAATAAAACCGAATGACAATTCCGATATTTGGGATTGAACCAAGATACCTGTAAATCCCCGAGCTAATGACCTTTCATATCAGTTATGCTGACTACCTGCGAATTGCTTCAGCATTTATAGTAATACATATTCACTGACATTTAAATGAGAATATTTTACTAAAATGTACCGACTACTTGTGTCACTGTGAGGGGTGAGTGGGGGCTTTTAGTGAGTTTACTTTGTTGCAAGTATTCGGGGCAACTCCCCGATTTGAAGGTTCTTCGTTCCCTCCTGCGAGTCTTGGGGTCCATTTTACGGATCTTTGGTATTATATTCCCTCCTGATTAACAGATAAGAAATCCTAAAATAATTTAAATATTGGCTAGGGAAAAAATCCATTGCAAATTACAATGTAACAAAAATCATATTTTATGTTTTAGATCTTTTACATATTTATAGATTTGCTTGAAATCTATATATTTACATAAATAATTCACGAGTTCGATTCTTGGACCGGTAGGTGTGTTATTTGCTCGAGCAAAGTGCTTCATTTTGCGTTACTCTAATTGAAATGAGGATCAGTTTAACACTGATGCTGCTCTCTCTCTCTCGAACAACTCACCCTTTCTTTCGAACACACCCATTCTCTCTGTTCCTCTCCCTCTCTCTCTTGTTACTTCCTCGGTATTCTGCTGGGTCAAAGTGGACTGAAAGGGTGTTTATGGCTGCTCGTAACTGTTTAGACACCTAAAACAGTTAACGAAAACTTGGTTACTTCTATGTGATGATAGCTTGCGTGTGAAGGATATGTTTTGTTTTTCTTCTACAAATAATGAAACTAACGTATTCTAGTGTTCGCGAGCACTCATTTGCATATTAAACACTTTTATCATCATATCAACATTTGAACACGCACAATAACTCAGTTACCGCTCAACCTACTGAAAATAACAGCCAGAGCTCTCACAAATAAAACCTCCAGATAAAGGCTATGATGAACAATATAAGAAAGTTTCAGTATGGGCGAATGACCTACAAAGTATAACGGCAACATTTTTCTCAGATCACACCCCATCGTCTTAAATTTTAGAAAGGCAGTAGTAGAAAATGTCGACTCATATACATAGTGACGAGATTATGAGGTATATAGAATACGGCATAGAGCCAATGTTTAGAACTCCATGTGTTCCTTTATAGTTTGAAGTATCTTGTAGTTTTGCATCGATATTCCAAACATAGCATGAAGAAATAAAAGAATGGTGATAAATTTTTACGTATATTCGTTACATCCCTTTAAGCAAGGTGTTACCTTATAATCAGATTGTATAACAAACGAAAGATTCATTCTAATCACACTAGATTACTTATTGATATTTTAGTTAGAAACAGACGGTGAGCTGGCAGAATCATTACTGCGCCAGACAAAATGCTTAGCGACATTTCTTCCGACTTAACATTCTTAGTTCAAATGGCGCCGGGTTAGACTTTGTCTTCCGAGGTCGATAAAATAAGTATCATGTTAGCACTGGGGTCGATATAATCTACTTACTCCATTCCCCGAAATTGCTGACCTTGTGTCAAAATTTGAAACCAACAAATTTAGGTCGGAATGATTCTCTTAGATTTTCTGATCTGTCAACAAGCGTATTTTCAACGTAAATGCAGATTACTATGGTGAAAAGCTTCGAAGAATTGGTTTTGAGAAGAAAATAGTTCATATACTCTTTACTCTTTACTCTTTTACTTGTTTCAGTCATTTGACTGCGGCCATGTTGGAGCACCGCCTTTAGTCGAGCAAATCGACCCCAGGACTTATTCTTTGTGAGCCTAGTACTTATTCTATCGGTCTCTTTTGCCAAACCGCTAAGTTACGGGGACGTAAGCACACCAGGGAGAGTCAAAAAAAGTTTTGCTTCGGCAACAGGAGGAAAAATAAGACAAATTACGGCAGAAAAACGCAAACTGCTAAAATATAAAATATGTTGAAAAAAGAAGACACAAAAGTGGAAATAATTCCACCAAAAGAATTAATGGAAACTGAGAAGAGAAAAATAATTATTCCTGAAACTTTTAATGTTAAATCTAAGAAAATAGATCAAGTGAAGGAGGAAGCAGTAGAAAAATGTTTAAATAACATTTGGAAAGACATTGAATACGTCACAAGAGGAAGAAGGTTCGGCACAGTGGAGGTTCGAATGGTGAACGAGAAGAAAGCTCAAATTCGCTCAATAAAAACATTGAGAACGGACGAGGTAAATTCTCCTTCCAATGTATATTGGGAGGATAACCTCCAAAGTAAGAATAACTAGAATCCCACCGGAAATGGATGCAGCCTGGCTTGTGGCAGCTGTGACGATGGACTTGGAGGAAAAAATCACACTCCTCCAAGCCACTGTCACGGAAAAACAAATTTGGCAAGACCAAACACTAAACATATTAATCCAGACGGAACCTCAGACGCTGGAAGAAATACCAGAGACCATTGAGATAGGGGAGGAGAGCCTGGTAGTGTTTGTAGAGGGCAGACAACGGCGTTGTTTTAATTGTGGAAAGCTGAACCACGTGCGGGCCGAATGTAGCCCTCCTCAGGAAGAAAATGAAGAAGAGGAAGAAGAGAAAGAAATAAAAGAAGCAGAAAGTGGAAGCAGCAACCAAGGGGAAAATATCGGGAAGAGAAATATTCACCCAGCCTCCCCAACAAAAGCATCGGAAATAAAACCAAAGAAGAAAGCGGTTGCAGAATGTTAAGTCTGCCAAGCGTATATCCAATAAATATATCAATTAAGACATCTATCAGATAGACGTAAAGAACTATTACATTTTATGGAATGATTTTAGAAAAGATGTAGGCCCTCTGCGAAAAGACTTTTCACAGATAATTTTTGAGGGCCCACCTCCGCCAATCCCACGATTCCGAGAAAAAAAGAAGAGGTGGGGATTTCTTCACCTCCTTCTTCATCTTCTTCTACCGGATAAAAAGATAAGACGCTCATGTCAATTCACGTTGGTTGTTTAAATGTGTGTGGCCTGACGTCGAATTGGAAGAAAGGGCGCTTCCTAAATGACATCAATTCACGCAATTTGGTTGTTATTGTAGCTGTAGCTACTGAAACCTGGTTAAAAGGGCCAAGAAATCTGCTCCCGTTGCTGGGCGGCTACGAGAAATTCATTTCTCTAGGTTGACCGGCGGGCGGGTCCTATTGAAAAGAAACCGGGTTTCAGAGAAAAGGTTAATTTTTTCCTATCCAGAAGGTAGGCTGGTCGTCATGGACCTGACATTCAGTTGTGGTAAGTGGATCAGTCTGGTTACGATTTATGCACCCAATTCCGGTCAAAGTGAGTATTTTAGTGACCTAGAGAAGTTTCTGGGTACGTCACATTCACTAGTTTTGTTAGGAGACTTTAACACAATCTGCGAAGCACGTGTAGATTTTTGGATCTCGAGAACAGATAGGAGAAGTAACATTGGATTCCGGGAACTGCTAAGTCGTTTTCAGCTAGCAGATCTATATAGGATGGGCACCCGAACACTTCATTGTGAACATGGTCAATTGGCGACGGGTCTTTAAGGTCTTACTTAGATTTAGATAACATCTGAATTAGGAAAGCAGATAAGAACATAGCTAAGTGCCCACAATTTTATCCGGTCAGCTACAGTGATCATCAGTTGGTCACTTGTGAGATGAACCTAGATAAAGTATATAGACAAGGATCTGGCTACTGGAAACTCAATACGTCCCTTTTGGCGATTGAGGAGTACGGAGAGCGGATTAAGTTGTTGATACAGAGGACTTTAACAAGAGCCATCATTAATAATAAATGATGGTATGCCCTCAAACGAACCATTAAATTCGAGTCTATTAGATATAGCATAGGTTTAGTGGCTAGTGAACGTAGGCAGGAACGGGGTTTAGTTAGGGCTATAAAGGAAGCCATGAGGAGTTGCAGTGCAACCCAGTTGAAGGCGAAGAAACTGGAACTAAACCAGCATCTCAAAGCCAAGCACATGGGATTCATTGTCAGGGCTAGACTACGTGCAGTGGGTTGCGAGGGAATCAAGGGCACTGAACGGGCCCGAGTGGTGGAAGCCCAGCGTAGAAATGATTCCACAGTACGATCTTTGGTGAACCATCAAGGTGAGTTGATAAACGAATCCGAGGAGATGTGTGAGGCCTTTCAGGAGCACTTCTCCCAGCTTTTCAGGGGAAGCGATGGATCGGACAGTAGGAGGGACCTACCAGACTTCTTCACCGGTCTGCCGCGCCTCTCGGGGCGGAATGCGGAGTCTTGTGAAGGGCCGATCACACCTGAGGAAGTAATTGAGACTATAGCAGACTATGGCATAAGTCACCGGGACTGGATGGTCTACCCTACGAGGTGTATAGAAGTATGCCAGACTTCTTCGAGCATCTGCCAGTGTGTACACGAACTAACAACAGAATGGGTTTGTTCCCAGATCTGTGTGCCGGGGAGTGGTGACACTGATCGCAAAGGGCCCGGACAAGGGGGATTGTTTAGATAATTTCCGGCCGATCACTCTGCTTAACACAGAGTTTTTAACACAGAGATTTTAGCCAAGGTGCTAGCAAAAAGGTTGGTGCGTGTAGCGGATGGCCTGATCGGGGAGGCAGAAACTTATGGCATCCTCGGCAGAAGCATTCGGGACTATCTCCACCTTCTACGCTACACCTTAGAGGGGTTTCAGAGTTGTGGTAAGGGTGGGGAAGTGGTCCATTTAGACCATGCTAAGGCATTTGATAGGGTTGACCATCATTACCTGGTGTCTGTTCTTGCACAGTTCGGCCTGGGTCTTGGCTTCCTTAGGAGGATAATTCAATTGTATAACATCGACTAGATCGTTCGGGTGAACGGTTTTCTGTCCAAACCGTTCTGTATCAAATGCTCGGTTCGTCAAGGGTGTCAACTCTCAACGCTTTTGTACGTGATGGCTCTTGAGCGAAAGTTGAGTGACATCCTGAGAGCGCCAAGCAGTAGAGAGACGGTTTCAGCTTATGTGGATGACATCACCTTCATCGTGACCAAAATAGAACACCTACAGAAGGTATGCGAGGCCATTGAGGTCTACGAGACGGTGGCAGGAGCAAAGATTAATCGGGATAAGTCAGTCAGCATGCAACTCAGCACCTGGAGGGGAAGTCGACGCCTCCAGACAGCGTTGTGGGACGTTGGACGGAGGGACCGGTCAAGTCGCTAGGAGTCTGGTTTGGGCCACATCTCAAGGTAGAAAAGAACTGGGCTGAGGTTTCGAGCAGGGTGAACAACATAGTCATAACCTGGTCCTGGCGATGGCTATCCCCGAAAGGGAGGGCGGAGGTGGCCAATGATTCGTGGTTGCCCAAATTGGAAAGACAGCTCTTTCGCTTTTCGTGGAAGAGCTCGAAACCACTTGTGAGACGTTCTATGTGCTGTCA
>NC_068989.1:20477287-20478781 GCF_001194135.2 Octopus bimaculoides
TGTTAAATGTGACGATTCCTTGGGTGGGGTGGGGGGGTGACCCTAGGTATCGAGGATAATCAACTAGACAGTCTGATCGAACGTACATTCGGGCCGAAGACACTGGGTAATTTCCAAAAGTCTTTGACCTGGAAGTGTTACCGAGGAGCCTTGCCCATTCAAGATAAGCTCGCAAGACACGGTCAAAGCGACACACCGATCTGTCCAAGATGCAGGCAGGAATGGAAACCATCCTGCACGCTATTGTTCAGTGCCCAGGTGTGTCGGAGGTGTGGGCTTATGCGGAATATCTGTTGTCTGTTACAGTAAAAGTTCAGCTATCGTCTGAGTCAATTTTAAAAATTGACCCACCTGATTTTCTGACGAAAGAAGATAAGCATTGTTTTCCCATAGTAGTCGCAATCGCGAAAGAAGCGGTATGGAAGACAAGAATGAAAGGAGTAATGACAAACAGCTTCATCTCTGGCCTCGATCTACAAGGATATTTCACTTATCATTTGAAAAGGAAAGTGAGGCTGGAGAGAAGATGCCTGTCAGAGAAAATGTTTAATGATAGATGGAAGTATGTGGTACGAATGTTGTATATGAGTGTAACCACGTGAACATGACAAAGGTCTACCATCGGTATCAGTGGTGGATTGGGGCTCATGGGGTCAAGAGCTTAACCATCACTCCATCTGTTTTGTTTTTTGTTGTGTTTATCATTCGTATTTATATTTTGTACTGAATTTTTAATATCACCTTATGTTATACAATTTGTTTGTATCTGACCCCAAAATCAGATTGTGTCGTCCCCTCTATGTTGGCTCCTAGTGGGCAATAAAAAATCAAGAATCGTTAGTGCAACGGGCAAAATGCTTAGAGGCATTTAATCCGTCTTTACATTCCGAGTTCAAATTCCGCCGAGGTCGACTTTGCCTTTCATCTTTTCGGGGTCGATTAAATAAGTACCAATTTATCATTGGAGTCGATGTAACCGACTTACCCACTACCCCGAAATTGCTGGCTTTGTGCCAAAGTGTGAAACCAATATTTGACTGGTACTTTATTTGATCAACCACGGAGAGGTGAAAGGCAAAATTGTCCTCGGAGAGATAAAAGGCGGGATTTGAACTTAGAATGTATAGTGTTAGACTAAGTACCGGAATGCAGTTTGTTCGATACACTAACGATTCTGCAATTTCAACACAATGAGCTAATAAAAATAATGGTTTCTAATTTAGGCACCAAGCAAAATAAAAATGAAAAATTTAGAGGAAGGGCTTGACGGGTTCTAGCATGATTAAAAGCACGGTTGACTTCATTGGCATTTGAAATCAGAATGTGAAAAAGTAGAATAAATATAGCAAGGCATTTTATTTGATGCTCTAACTATTCTGTCAATTTAACTCTCTGTGTTACTAACGATAATAACAGTCTTGTCCATCTATTGTAAATGGTATGGTTAATTTTGTATCGTTTTAAAACATTTTGAATTCAAACTAATTTGTACTC
>NC_068989.1:20479558-20480941 GCF_001194135.2 Octopus bimaculoides
GTTTTAAGGTGGCGAGCTGGCAGAAACGTTAGCACTCCAGGCGAAATGCTTAGCGGTATTTCGTCTGTCTTTATGTTCTGAGTTCAAATTCTACCGAGGTCGACATTGCGTTTCTTCTTTTCGGGTTCTATAAATTAAATACCAGTTGCGTACTGAGGGCGATCTAATCGACTGTCCCCCTTACCCAAAATTTCGGGCCTTGTGCCTAGAGTAGAAAAGAATATAGCGCTGGGTTTTAGTGAATTAAATAAATCTGAGTAATTGTTACAAGAAATGTGAAAATTACAATCGACACCAGCAAGATGTGCATTTTTGCAACCTTAGAGCTTCAGGTTTATTCCCAGTACGCGACACTTTGGGCAAATGACTTCTACTATAGCCATGGAATGACTAATGATGGGTGAATTTGGTAGACGGAAACTATGTGTAGAAACTTGTCGTTTATAGATGCATAGATGTGTGTATGTGTGTGTGTGTGTATCGTTATGTCTGTTTTTTCCTACCATCGCTTGATAACTGGTGTGGGCTTGTTTACGTCCATGTAATTAGCGGTTCGCTAATAGGAACCGATAGGATAAGTACAAGACTTCCAGAAAAATGAAAAAAGTATTGGTGTCGATTTGTTCGACGAAAAACCCTTCCGAGCGGTTCTCCAGCCTGGCCGCAGTCCAGTGACTTAAACAAGTAAAAGAAAGAGAAATATATTTTGACCAGTATTAACTTTTTATACTTGTTAACACACTGTGTTGGTAAATATAAATCCAACGATGGGATCTTTATACGCGTTTTTGGTTTTTAATTTTGTTTTTCACTCGTGAGGCGTCAGTTGGCGAACTGGACGCCACGTCAGGCTATGAGAAGCGACGCCAGGATATGAGAAGCTACGTCAAGCTATGAGAAACAAATCTTTGAACATTCACCAATCCTATAGACATTCTTGCGTCCATAGTTTCTTATTTCTTTATTGCCCACAAGAGGCATAGAGGGGACAAACAAAGACAGACAAAGAGATTAAGTCGATTACATCGACCCCAGTGCGTAACTGGAACTTAATTTATCGACCCCGAAAGGATGAAAGGGAAAGTCGACATCGACGGAATTTGAACTCAGAACGTAACGGCAGACGAAATACCGCTAAGCATTTCGCCCGGCGTGCTAACGTTTCTGCCAGCTCGCAGCATTGCGTCCATAGTTTCTTCATTCTTCCTTTGTAGAATGCACAATTTTATTACTTTTCTGTAATAGTAATTCAGCTGGAAGCTAAATATATCGAAACATCTGCCTGCTCAACTTCAGTATCAATCCATAATCATTTTCTTTGACTTTTGTGAATATCACCCGAGGTAACACCTAAACGAATGGTATAATTTGTAATGAGATCAG
>NC_068989.1:20480951-20491524 GCF_001194135.2 Octopus bimaculoides
ACTGGTTTCAGCCAGAGTCTGGGGCCACACTGGAGCACTGCCTTTCAGTGTTTTGGGGTCTCCTTTCGGTACTGTTTTTGGTGAAGAAGCGAATTGGACGAAGCTGCTCTTCTTTCTGCTTCCTGCCGCAATGTGAACTCATCTGGATTTCATATAGAAATTTGTCCAGGTGCTTCTTGAAGGTTTCCACATCTACACCTTGCATATCCCTTAGCTTCCTTGGTAGGAAGTTAAACAGTTGCGGTTCCCTGAAACTCAAGCCGTTACAATACAGGGTCCTTATCTGAGATGAAGAAGACAGTATTTTTGGTATTATGTAGTGCCATCCAAAGTTGGGAGCTACACCTTCCAGGATCTTCCATATGTATATCACTGCATACCTTTCTCGCCTTCTCTCCAATGAGTAGAGCTTCAGTTCTTATAGGCTCTCCCAGTAGCTCATCTGTTTCACCGAGTCAATCTTCTTTGTGTAGTGGCGCTGCATCGCCTCGAGTTCAGCCAGCAATATGACGCTCTGCGGCGACCGCAGTTGGGAGCAGTAATCCAGACGATTGAGGACAAATGTTCTCCATAGGAGTATCAGGGTATCCTTATTTCTAGTTCTGAATGATATAAGGATCCATCCAACTACTCTTCTGCACAGTGTTACCATCCTGACAATACTCACGTGGACTATTGCATCACTACTCATGTGAATTCCCATTTCATGTACCAATTCTAACTCTCGGATTGCAATACCTCCTGTTCCTATGTATTCCGATTGTAGTCTGTGGTCCGAAAGCGGAGTGCTTGAAACTTATCAGCATTGAACTGCATGCTATTTTCATCAGCTCATTTATTTATTGCATGCAGGTCATTTTGCAGCTTTACTACGTCATCAGGTCTCTTGACCGCCTGTGACACGTTTGTATTAGCAGCGTAGCTGGTGAGAGTGGCTGACCGTACGACTGACGGCATGTTAGAGAGAACCACAAACAGAAGTGGTTCCAGTATAGTTCCCTGACGAACTTTACTGCGGATTGATGTCTCCCCAGAGAGAGCATCATTGGCTGCAACTGCCTCCTTCTGTCCTGTGAAAAGTCGTGCACCCACTCTCCCAGTTTTCCAGTGATACCAAGGTCGCGTAGTTTGTACATATCATCTCATGATCAACTTTATCAAAAGCTTTGGCAAAGTCGAAATATATTACATCCACATCTGAGTGGTTGAGCTGTTATTTCAGTATCCAATCATAATGTTGTAGCAGCTGTGTGAGACTGCTCTTCCCAAGGCGGAAACCATGTTGTGCGTTTGTGAGCAAACTATTCTCTTCCAGAAACGTGATCATTCTCCTTCCGACAATGCGTTCCATGATCTTGCTACCATGTGAAATTAGAGAGACAGGCCTGTAATTTTTAACATCTGCTCTGCTTCCTTCTTCGTGGACAGGGCATATGATACTCTTTTAACAGTTTGGGAAGTTCTCCACATGCGAGGGCACTCTGAAAAAGTATCTGCAGAGGTTTTGCGAGAGCTTTCTTGCATGGTTTTAGGAGAACAACCGGAAATCTATCCGGATCCGTTGCTGAGTTTGAGCTCGTCTCATCAATGGCTGATATTACATCTTCCTCTTTTATGTCGGTGTAATCGATGGTTGCCCTTTTCCCATGTAGGTCTTCAGTGTTGAAGAACTCTTTAGGCTCGCCCACTTGCCAGTTTCCCAGTGGAGAGGTGAAGACATTCTGAAATTGCTTATTTAGTACTTCACCTATCTTGTATTGCACTGAGGCAAACTCTTTCGCCTTGGCTTCTCTTTCTATCCTCTCCTATTCATGAAGTAGTCTCAGTTTATTTCCGATCTCTAAAAGTTTCTTTTCTAGGAGGGATTTCTCGCTGTCAATAACTTGTTTATTTAAGCGATTAGAGATCTTTATTCTCTGCCTCATAAGGACTCTTCAGTTTCTTTTACAAAGAGTAGGGTTTATGTTTATGAATATTGGGTAATGACTGTAAAAGTATGATTACGAATACAAGCGGCCAAAATGGAATTCCTCCGACGGATCTTTGAAGTAACGTTACTCGACAGGATGCATGGTTCGGAGAAGAGAGTCTCCTGGTCGAGTTACAGCACCACTACTATGGGCAACTGGATAGAAAGTCGCAAGACGAAACGCAAGACGAATTCTTCAAGCCGAGTCAACCAGCAAGAGACCTCAGGATAGACCAAAAATGAGATGGTTGGATAATATCCATAATATCAGTTGTTTACGCTTGGAAATCCAGCGGGAAAGTGTAATAGTGGTCTCTTCTGATATGGCCCTATGGAGGAGATACCCGAGGACTTCCCGCCACCACGAATAGTGGGCAGAAAAGAAAGATAGATGGAAGGGTGGATTTTATACGTACATATGATCATCTTGATATTTGGATCATCAATTTTGGAGTATGTACTGGAGTACTGGTATACGTGAGGATATCTTCAAGAAAATATTTCATAGGTGCAGGCATGACTGTATAGTTAAGAAGCTCGCTTTCCAGCCACGTGGTCCAGTTCCACTGCAAATCACTTTGGAGAAGTGTCTTCTCCTAATGCCTCAGGCTGACCATTGTCTTGTAAATGGATTTGGTAGACGGAAACTGTGTGGAAGCTTGTGCCTTTGTGTTTGTCCCACACCACTCGACAAGTGTTGGTTTGTGTACGCCCCCGTAACTTAGCAAAAGAGGTTCGACATAATAAGTTTCAAGTAAAAGAAACGATAAGTAACTTTTCAAGCGATTCGGTCTTTTCTCGGGCAACCGAATACTCTAATATCCTCATCAATGATTTTGTTTTTCTTGAGTTGTGTATTGTTGTAGAGAATATTTATTGCTTTGGTTTGTTTCATGCCGTTATTAGTTTTCCTTACTGGGTATTGTCTTTCAAGTAATATTCAACGTTTATCTCTCGTTTTAAAATTTGATACAAGTTTGCAGGTTCTTCTTACCAGATGAACAAGAATCAATCAAGTAAAAAAAAATCAACTTCCTTGTACTGTTAACTCCTGAAATACGAAAAATAGAAGAGAAAATTGTGTGAGTAAAAGTGTATTGAAATTATATATTCTTATTACACGTCAATGCTATAGCCATTAGACACGACATCACTAAGTGAAATGTACGAGTAATGGACAAAATAAAGTATAGAAGTGAGAAAAAAAAAACACCTCAAAAAACAAACACCATAGCGAACATACGGAAATACATAATAAAAAAATTGTAAAAGAATAAGTTGTACGAAAATGAACACTGAAGATAAAACAAAGCATCTAACTATATTTAAACTACAAACCGACGTGGTTATAACACAAATCAAGGTTTAAACTACAAATCAATGTAGTTATAACACAAATCAATGAAAATATGCTACCACGGAATGCAGTACAAACAAAATATATGACTCGGCCAAAGAAAGAAAACGATATTAGAGAAAGGACCTCACATACGGTAAATAATCTCTCGAGCAAAGAAAATGCCACTGAACCCACTACAAACGAAACATAGGGACATTACAGCAAAACAAAGACTAACTATAGAGGGGAAAAGAAGTAAAATCTAAATGTTGATAAAGATGAAAGTAGTCCTCATAGACGTATTCAACAAAATATATAGCCACCACACATAGTATACCCTCGACAAAACACAGAATATAACCATGCGTCACAACAGAACATCCAGATTTATTGTATGGTACTTGTGATCCTTTCTATATATTCTATGATCAACGAATGAGAAACCAATTCTTTTATGTCACTGAAAGAATTGTAAACCATTTTCTTCATTCTTAAAGTATAGTTGACATTGTAGTCTGCTGTAGCAAGCAAGCATGACTTGGCTACACGTTTTAGATGCTTATATAGGCGTGAAATTAGACATCCTCTCTATCCGTTCATCCTTCATCAAGGGGCACATCTAGGGTCTGACAGTGGGAGGGTAAGAGTGGGCTGTAAGGCGGCGAGCTGGCAGAAACGTTAGCACGCTGGGCGAAATGCTTAGCAGTATTTCGTCTGTCTTTACGTTCTGAGTTCAAATTCCGCCGAGGTCGACTTTGCCTTTCATCCTTTCATGGTCGATAAATTAAGTACCAGTTACGCACTGGGGTCGATGTAATCGACTTAATCCCTTTGTCTGTCCTTGTTTGACCCTCTATCTTTAGCCCCTTGTGGGCAATAAAGAAACAAGAGTGGGCTGTACCAGTACACAAATGAATTCACTTACAACTGAATTGACTGGAGTGACGCGAAATGAAAGACCTTATTCACGGATATAAGGCACTACCCATGACTTTATGATCGTGAAGTGTATAACCATGAAGTATAAATTAATCGATTAGTAATTGTCCTTTAGTCACCTCTGCACTTTCTGGATGTATTTATTCTCTGAAGATACATCTAGATATCTATAGATATGGTTTGTGAATAACTACATCAAGAAAACTTTGGCCTAAAATCTTCTTTGGGACCTAATAAAGTTGTCTTCTGTGTCCCTAGATTATAAAGTTGGTTCTCTACTACAATCATTAAGTGGTCTTGCTTTTGGGAAAGTTTCAGTTATTAAAGAAATATCTTTGTAGGATATCAAAAGGGGCTTTATAATTTTGATGTTCACTACCGAAATTTCTATCATCACAATATGTTTGACTTTTGTTCCCACGTTTGTATTATACTGAGGTTCTGCAACATTTCGGCACTTTTATTATGCCCCCTTGGCTCCAATGAAACTTATTTTTGCTGTTTTTTTCCTTCATAGTTCATATTTTTAGCAATTTTCTCCTCCATGAAATTGTCAGTAAAATACGAAAACTTCTAATGTGAGGCAATTTTAGTTTTAATTTCATTAATTAGGAGTTTTAGTCTTAATTTCATTAATTAAAGGATTGCATGCTTGATCGTATTCTTGATCTAGCTTCTCTTACCACAAATATATTATTTATTTTGGTTTATACTTTTGCTTTCAAAGGAAATGTCAGGTCAAAAATCACATCGAATACTTTGGGATATTTCGCTATTAATTTACATGCAGAATTTAAAACTTAAGGAAAAATTTTCTTTTTCTTTTCATCTTTGCAGTCTATAAAATAAGTCTCATCCTGACTGTTTCGGCCAAGTGCTTATTTTATATGTAATACATTTTAGTCCACAGAAATAGGAGATAAAGCCCTCAGAGCAATTTGATAAAGAGATATTGTGATGAAAAAACCAAGCACTGGAGGTTGGGAAATTTAAAATACTTCTGCGACACCCGTAAAAATATGTTAACGATAACAATAGCGATGGCCTAAGATGCTAAAGTGCTTCCCTTTCAAGTATTTTCTGACGCAACAGTACAAATATAGTTGAAGGTCTGAGATTGTCAACACAAGATCGCAACTGAAGTACCAAATTCAACGTTAATTTTATGCTAATTTACAGTAAAACTATGATGAATGTTGAGTACGAAGAAAATACCGAAATTCACTTCAAACAAAATAATTGAATTTGATAGAAGGAAGAATTTATGATGAAGCTAAGGCAATTCAAAAATATTGATAAGCAGTAGATATTGCAATTGATATAATGAAGAAAATATCAATGCGTAAGTAAAACGAATTTTAATGATTACGTGACATTCTAAACATTATGAGGAAACAAAAGGAACAAAAAGCTCAACCACCACTACCACTACCAGCACAACAATGCAATAATGAAATATGATTAACTTTCAATTAAGAAAGAAATAAAGACAATATTCCGAAAGACCCAACTAAAAGGGTAAGTGGCAAGGGTTAGGATAAAGGAGAAATAAAAGTATTAACAAATTGACGCAATGTGAGAAATTTATTTAAATATTGAAATATGGAGACACGATTATTTAAATTAACCTCAGTACATGGTTGGTATCTATTTTATCGACGCAGGAAAGATAACTGGTTCAGTCACCTCGGTGAGGTGTGAGTTTAGAATGTACGTTATTAAATATCAATAAACGTTAATTATATCTGGAAATCTAGCAATCTTGTTGCCTATCCTGACAATAATGGTATCAAATGTTGGCACAAGGCCAGCAACACTGAGGACAGGGGTGAAATAAATTACATCAAATCAGTACTTGACTGATACTTCATTTTATCAAACCTGAAAAGACGAAAGGACCTCGCACACTGTGGTGGGATTTTGAGCTTAGAACGTAAAGATATGGAGTAGGGGGGGGGTCAGTCGATTACACCTCCGTTGTGCTCAGCTGACACTTATGCTATCGACCCGAAAGGATGGAAGGCAAAGTTGACCGTTGCTCTGAGATCAGAAACCAAAGAGCTGAAAAAAATGACGCGTTGACAATTCTGCCAGTTCACTACCTTCCACCACAACACTAATAATAAGTATTTCTAATGTAGACACAAGGTCAAACTTTTGTGGGAAGAGATGTGGCACTTAATCTCCTCCATTACATGACTACTATATATCTTGTACACTCCTACAAGTATAAGAGTCAAAGTCGAATATATAAAAATACCCTGACGAAATACTGCAGGGAATTTTGTCGGATTCTGCCTTCCATTGATTTAGCCAATAATAGAATTGATATTCAACATATGAATGAAGCCACAAATTTT
This sequence comes from Octopus bimaculoides, assembly GCF_001194135.2. Taxonomy (NCBI): domain Eukaryota; kingdom Metazoa; phylum Mollusca; class Cephalopoda; order Octopoda; family Octopodidae; genus Octopus; species Octopus bimaculoides. The sequence goes on from NC_068989.1 coordinate 20,487,559, forward strand.
ATAAAAGATCAAGTCGAATAAATTTATTCTAATCTTTAATCAGGACTTTGGATCTTACTTTATTGACGCCAGAAGAATGAATAACAAAGTAAACCTTGGAGAAATTTGAAATCAAAACACCAACAGATTTAATCGGAAGATATTTTGTCTTTTAGTTTATTGAACTCAGTCTTAAGTAATAATCAAGCAGCATAGGGCAAACAGTTATTATCATTGCTATAAGTATGCTGGAATGGGAAGAATTGTTAGAACGTAGGACAAAATGTCTTGCAGTTACGGCCCTTTACATTGGGAGTACAAATCCCGAGTACAAACATGTGTTTCATTCTTCAATATAATCAAATTTCCCTTCCCTATAAATTCCTGACCTTCTGTCTATATTACAAATCAATATTATTATAAGGTGGGCGAGCTGGCAGTCTCGCATGCCAGACAAAAATGCTCAGCGGCATTTCGTCCCTTTTTACGTTCTGAGTTCAAATTCTGCCGTGGTTGACTTTGCCTTTCATCATTTTGGTGTAAATAAGATAAATATCAGTTGAGCACTGAGATCGGTGCAATGGATTTATCTCCTTCCCCAAAGTTGCTGACCTTGTGCCAGATTGTGAAACCAATACTATCATAAGGTCAGTAGGTAGACTTGAATGATGGAAGCGTCAGCCAAGATCCAGGCCTTTGTGTTCAAATCGAACCGAGGTCAGTTTTAACTTTCATCATACCAGAGTCGATATATCTGTTCAAGCAATTCCCTCTTTTACAATTTGCAGTTTTGTCCTTGTCAAGGTTTTGGAATGGCAAATCAGCGATTCAAATGGATTATCGTCCAATTTCCTCTTACATTCAGCTTGTGGTCGATAAATTAAACACCAGACTGTAATAAATACAATTTCATATATTGTTTCTCTATAAACATAGTAAATAAATATATGCGTGACAGATTGGGCAAGTGACTTCTACTACAGTGAATTGAATTTGGTTGATGGAAACTCCACAGGAGCCCACTGCACCTTCACACACTCCCACACATCCATAGAAGTTCTTTATACTTGTTTCGGTCATTGATTTGCAGCCATGGTTGGGGTATCGCCTTTGAAGGCTTTAATTGAACAAATCAACTTCAGTACTTCAAGTCTGGCACTTATTACAACGGTCTCTTTTGCGTAATCACTTAATTACAGTGGACACACACACACACACACACACACACACACACACACGCACGAACACAAATTTACATACAAGGAGGGATCAATTTCGCTCCCACTTACCAAATTCCCATATACGCTCACAAGACATTAGTTAGTCTGGAGCTAGAGTTAAAGATTTGTCCGAGGTGCCGTACAGTGGGACTGAACTCTGTGTGTGTGTATATATATATATATATATATATATATATATATATATATATATACGTGGGGGTACCTAAATGAAACCGGAATTTTGCAATATTATCTTAGTTTTACATGTTTACACTTATATCGCCTTCAAAGTATTCTCCATTTGAAGCAATGCATCGGTCCATACGATTTTTCTACTGTTCGAAGCGGTGCTGGAACTCTTGCGAAGTGATCTCTTTTAACGTCTCCGTTATTCTTTCCTTCATCTCTTCTACATCTGCAAATTCCGTAGCACCAGCTTTCGTAACCAGTAATGACCTTCGAAAAAAGGTCCGGATCAACTTCCAGCTGTTCCTTCAGTTCAGGACATGCATTTCGTCGTGACTGCTTTTGATCGTCCGTGAGCAAGCGAGGCACAAATTTTGTTGCAACTCTTTTCATTCTCTGTAGGTACTCTTCATTCTAGTTTTTCTTCGAACTAAATCGTTATGAATAATTCCGTTGGAACAACGTATTATCCACGTAACTTACTTTTTCCCATAGAATATCTTGCCTTCAACGATAATAATTAAAACGTTAATATTTGAATGTTTATTTTAAATCCCTTACTAGAAATTAGACTTAACTTTCAGTTGATTGTAATAGATTTTTGTACATTCTATTTGCTGAGAACAATGTAATTTACTTGTTTTCATTGTCTATGCACAGTTTTAGGGTATCGAGCTGGAAGTAATTAGACCTTCGGAAAAAATGCTTTGCTGTATCTCTTCTGGCTCATCACATTTTTAGTTCAAAACCCACCGACACCAACTTTGTTTTTAATCCCTTCGTGGTCGACAAAATAAACTACCAACCAATACTGGGGTCGATAGTCTCTATTAACCTCCTCCCCCCCCACATTGCTGGTCTTGTGCCCAACTCAAAAACCGTTATTTATGCATAACATAAGATGGCGGAGTGGAAATATTGGTACAGTGTTAGACTATTTAGTCATGATTTTGTACGTTCCGAGTTCAAATCCCATTACAAGTATCTTTGTTTTTATTCCATTCCACCGCTAAAATAAGTAAAATATTGCTATTAGATCGAAATCTCAACGTAGTTGGCTCCTGCACTTACTAGTGTAATATTGCTAATGAAGAAGGGACGAGCTGGCAGAATCGGTAGCACGCTGCGGTTGTCTTTGCGAGAACTTGGTTAGTAATTGTTTGTTATTATTACTTATTGTTATTGCTGCCAATTATTGTTAAATTTTGAACTTTTCCTATTGTTCTATGTTCTGTTTTAACAGACGTAGTGGACTGTTGCTTCCCTTCGTAAGAAGGGGAAAATAATTTTTGAAATAATTTTTGGAAAAAATATTTTGGAAAATATTCATCTTTGTGAAAATGAATTCGGAGGACAAGTCTTCTAACCCTGACGAAGCTAACCAAAGAGCAACTGTAAAACAAGACAAAATGAGCGAAATTGTGAACGAAAGCCACACAAATGCAGGAAACGGAAAAAGGAGCCAAGAAGGAAAACTGAATGCTGAAAACGATAAAATGAATAACGGAAAAGTAAACCCAACAGAAGACAACCAAAAGAAGATTAATTTTGCCACCGCAGCCGGTGTGAGAAAAGATGAATTGAACATAGAGCTAGATTCACTGCAGCAACACAGAGGTATGTTCGAAAGGGAAAGTTTTGATGTTAAAGCCACCCTCCCTAATAAACTCACCGAAGCAACAAAGAGGAAAGTAATAACATATAAGACAATGATAATAAAAGACAAGAAAATAGACAGGGCATCCAAAGAACAAATCGAGAAGTGTCGACAACTCATCTGGTAAGACATCGAGTTCTTGAGTAGAGAGAGAAGATAAACCACAGTAATGGTGTACTTCAAAAATGAGGAAAAGGCTATAAAGCAATCGCTCCTACCGATAAAAACTAATGAAATCATTTTATTACCAACTTATATGGGTAAGGGAACATCCAAGAGGAAATCCCACCAGAAATAAATGTCACCTGGATTATCTCAGCCCTTCTAATGAGGGTTGAAGATAAAATCAAGATGATTGAAGCTTCCAGAATACAACAACAGAACTGGCGGGGCCAAAGGGGCTTGAGATCATAATCCAAGCAGCACCCCAGACGTTAGAAGAAATTGCTGAGAACATCCACATCGGAGAAGAAACCATCTTACGGGTAATGGTGGAGGGAAGGAAACCCAGATGCTACGAATGTGGCGAAAAAGGCCACAATCGGGTAAACTGCCCCACCTGCAAGGAGAAAGAACAAGAGGGAAAAAAGAACAAAATGAAAAGACCGACCAGTAGAACCTCGGCACTGATGGTGTTCAACAAGCCGGGGAAAAACGGTTGGTCGGTAGTAAGACCCCCAAAAAAGGAAAAAAATAATAACAACCAGCCCAACCCTACAACAACCAAAAAAAAAACTCAGGATACTGAAAGAAAAATTACCCCTCCCCCCACTATTCCCCCAAAAGTCAACAATATCAGATTCCTCCCCATTCTATTCCTCCTTCGGCGATGAATCCCCCCTTGCCCCTCTAGCTCGGATTTCCCCCTCTCCCAGACACCACCCCTTACCCACCAAGCCCAGGCATTCTGTCCCCGATATCAAG
>NC_068989.1:20491558-20494664 GCF_001194135.2 Octopus bimaculoides
AAGTCCAACAAAATCTAACGAATATAAAGAAAACCTGACTGCAATAAACAATGATAACGAACAATTAAAAAAAAGGTTAAAGCAAATACCAACGGCGTCAATTTACAAACATCACCCTAAGACTCCAGTAAATATTCCCATTTATTAAATAGATAAAATGAACTATAACATCTTTAAAAACTACCACCCAACTGACATGGGTCCTCCAAGACTTGATTTTAACAAGTCGATGTACGAGGACCTATGTCAGAATATCACCCCACTAACCAGTGAAAAAGAGAGTACCACTGACTAAGGTAAGTCCATGTCAAGCATTCACTTTGGATATATAAATGTGCGTAGCCTGACGTCTAGTTGGAAGTAAGGACGCCTCCTAAATGACGTCAGGTCACGGAATTTAGATGTTGTTGTTGCTACAGAAACCCGATTGAAGGGGCCAAGAGATCTGCTCCAGCTCTTTTACGGTTACGAGAGTTTCATGTCTCCATGCTGTCCTCATAGGGGGAGCGGGGTGTTGGTCCTATTAAAAAGAAACGAGTTTTCTGAGAAAAAGTTGATTTTTGCACATCTAGAAGGTAGGCTGGTCGTCATTGACTTGACGGTCGGCCGTTGTAAGACTATCAGACTGGTTGCATTTTATGCACCTCAAGATACGGGTCAAACTAAGTATTATCAGAACCTAGAGAAGTTTCTTGGTACATCATATCCCTTAGTTGTGCTAGGAGACTATAACACAATCAGCGATGCACGTGTAGATTATGTTGGCTCGTGTGTTAATAGAAGTAATGCTTGCTTCCAGGATCTACTAAGACGTTTTGAGCTGGTAGATCCATACAGACTGGAATTTCCGAATGATCCATTGTGGACATGGGCAAATAGCGACGGATCTTCCAGGTCTTATCTAGATAGAGTATTAATTAGAAAAGTAGATAAGAAGATAGCTGGGTGTCCACAGTTTCACATGGTCAGCTACCGTGATCACAAGATGGTCACCTGTAAGCTCGACATAGATAAGTTATATAGAGGTCCCGGCTACTGGAAACTTAATACGTCCCTTTTGGCGATTACAGAGTACAGAGACCAGATTAAGATGTTAATTCAGGGGTCATTAACCGGATCCATTATTAACAACAAATGGTGGTATGCCCTCAAGCGAGCCATTAAACATGAGTCTATTAGATGTAGCATAGGTTTAGTGGTTAGAGAGGCTAGAAAGGAATCAGCTCTAGTTAAGGACGTAGAGGAAGCAATGCGAACTGGCTCTGCGGCTCAGGTGAAGGCCTAGAGACTGGTGTTAAATCAGCACCTCGAAACCAAACACATGGGTTGCATGGTCAGGGCTAGACAACGTGCAGTGGGTTGCGAAGGAATCAATGCTGTGGGGTGGGCCCGAGTGGGAGAAGCCCAACGCTGCAATGATGTCACAATTCGATCTTTGACGAACCAGCAGGTTAAGTTGACAGACGAACCCGAGGAGATGTGTAAGGTCTTTAAGGACCACTTCGCCCAGCTCGGGACAGGATGCGAGCTGTATAAGAATATGCCGGACTTGTTCGGACACCTATAGCTGAGTGTCAACGCGAACTGGCAACAGAATGGGCTCATCCCCAGATCAGTACGCTGGGGAGTGGTGACGCTCGTCAGAAAGGACCCGAACAAGGAGAATGTCATTGATAATTTTAGGCCTATCACTCTGCTCAACCAAAGTGTTATCGAAAAGATTGGCGCGTGTCGCGGATGGGTTGATCGGGGGAGCACAGGCATGTGCCATCCCCGGCAAATCCATTCAGAATAATTTCCATCTTATACGATACACTATACAGGGAATTAATAACGATTCCGGCAAGGGAGTGGCAGTGGTCCATTTAGATAAGTCAAAAGCTATTGATAGGGTCGACCATCACTACCTGGTGTCCCTTCTGGCACAGTTCGGTCTGGGTCTTGGCTTCCTCAGGTGGATCATTCAAATGTATGACAACATTGACTCGGTAGTTCGGGTGAACGGCTTTCTTTCTAAGCCGTTCCACGAAAACGCTCGGTTCGTCAAGGATGTCTGCTCTCCCGCTTTTGAATGTCATAGCTCTTGAGCCATTGCTTCGAAAGCTGAGCGGTATTTCGAGACAGCCAGGTTGTGAGGTATCGGTTTCAGCCTACGCGGATAACATCACCATTATCGTGACCAAAATGACTCACCTACAGAGGGTAGGCAAAGCCATTGAGAAATACGAGACGGTGGCAGGAGCACCTGGAGACGCTAGCTGATACCTCCTGAAGGCGTCGTGGGATGCTGGACGTAAGGTTCGAATAAATTGCTAGGAGTTTGGTTGGGACCAAACCTCCAAATATAGAAGAATTGGGCCAAGGTATCGAGCAGGGTGACTCACATTGCCAAGATCTGGTCTTGGTGGTGGCTATCCCTCAAAGGGAGGGTGAAGGTGGCCAATGTGTTTATCGCATCGGTCATCACATACCGCCTAACCGTCGTGCCTTGTCCTGGTTCGTGGTTGATCAAGCTGGAAAGACAGCTCTTCCACTTCTTGTGGCAGGGCTCGAAACAGCTTGTGAGACGCTCTATCTGCTATCAACAACCATTAAAGGGTAGGCTAGGGATGCCTTGGCTATTGATGCGCAGACATGCGCTGAGGCTGAGGCACCTGTGGCTCTACCTGGATGGTGAACGGGTGTGGTCTTCGCTGACGAAACAGATGTTTGCCAAGTTCACTGGTTTCGGTGGACGGGAAACCTGGTTTAATCGTAGATCGAAGTTGGGTACATGGTATACGGAGTGTCGCAAGGCACTCCTGCTTTTCCGTCGCTCGGGCAATGCCTGTGGTAGTGGTTCCACCGCTGTCTTTTCTAGAGGGTTTGTAGAGGCGGAATGCGATGATACATTGGAGGAGACCCTAGGTTTTGACGATAATCAGCTGACCAGTCTGTTCCAACGTACATTCGGGCCGAAGACCCCGGATAATTTTCAGAAGTCTTTGGCATGGCAGTGTTACCGCGGAGCCTTACCTGTCCGGGATAAACTCTCAAGGCACGGTAGCCGAGACACTTCAATCTGTTCAAGATGTGGGCGGGACAAGGAAACCGTCCCACACACTAT